>NC_091491.1:15063105-15202591 GCF_947461875.1 Haliaeetus albicilla | reverse complement strand
GCTAAGGAAATCTTGGGTGAAAGTAAGTCTCTGATAAAGATCTAATTCTTTTTCTGCTTTCACTGCCTGGCGGGGGAGTTCCCATGTAAGTAGGGTTGGATGGAGAAGAAGGAGAGGAGGAAAAACCCTTGTCTGTGTCAGGAAACAAAAAGACTCATGCTAATAGCTCACAGGGAAGGAAGGAGGCAAACATTAAAAATGCCGACATGGAAATTTGGAGAAATTATAAGCAATTAAATACTCTAAATCAGAGGTCTCTAACCTTGGCAGAAAAAAAATGAAGAAAGCCTGGATGTGACAGTGCAGCTACAGCTAAAACAGGAAAAATAAAACTTGGGCAAGTAGGAAGCAAGTACATTTTAGTCTTTCTTCGTACCAGAGTGGGTTTGGTCTGTAAAGCCTTGCTGGGCGGACAGCGCTGGGGGCAGGGGATGCTGGCCCACGAGCCCACTGCCACAGAGCAGGTCACCAATGGGAGATAGAAAAAACCCAGCTTGCCCCTCGGTGACACGGAGCTCATCGCCGACATCAGTGATTGACATAACCCCCTTTACATCTGGGTGTCCTCAGAGATGGCAGCACCCTGGGATCCCCTCGCCCTCTTGTGCTGCCTCCCTATCCCTGCACAATGCCAGCCAAGCAGTGCTGGTGTCACCGTGCTGGTTGCCTCACGGGTGACAAGTGGCAGCAACGTCCTTTCTACCTTATGCACTTATTTCAAAGCCAAAAGAGCTGAAACTATTTGAGCCGCCAGCAACCTGACCCTACTCTCCTGGGTCACCCCAAAGGTTTCACTGTTGTCCCTCGCGGGGAGGGTCTGGGCTATGGTGGCACTGCACGTCTAACCTCTCCGGGCAAAACTCCACTGGTGCCAGCCTCTGAGAGAGAGGACAACAGCTAAACCAGCTCCAAACACCTCTTACGTTGCCCTCAAATCGCCTTCCCTTACACACACCACTGCAACGTGACAGCCTGGTCCGCACTTCGCTGGTTTTCCAGAGGCCAAAATTCCTTGTAGGGTAACAGACGGGACACCAAACCTGTCACCGATCAAGAAACTTGGATTGAGATAGTCTAAGGATTGTCCACAGTTGTAGGACAAAGAAGCAAAACAAAACCAAACCAAAAAATGTGATTTAATTGAATTTAATTTTTATTTTGCACTTTTTAATTATTGCTCTTGAGAGGATGTGTCCATTGTCTCTCACCCAAAAGCCCTTACTTATTTCCATGCCAATTTGACAAAATTTTTCACACATCTAAACTTTTCCTGCTGAAAACCAGCAGGAAGGATCCTGGCCTGAAGCTCTAGACAAGCAGCGACAGCAAAAGTCAGGACCTTGGCGCTCCCATGGCTTCGTAACGGTGGTCCGCTCCACTGCGTGGTCTGAGCTTCTCAAGCTTTGCCCCCCTCCACGCAGCCTGAGAAATGTGAGGATGCAAAATAATCATGGAAAAAGCTCATGGGATGGGAGACTGAGGAAGAAGGGTTCAGAGGAATGTTGAGCAGAGCCTGCTGTTTCCCATTTATCCTCTAGCCCTGCAGTTTGCTGTGTGGCTCTGCCTTATTTTACACGGACATCATTTGCAAAAGCAAAACTTATTTACTTACCCACCCTGGCAGGCGATGCCACGCAGGACTTTCCTGAGCACAATAGAGGAGTTGGGTGACACTGCTAAGCAAAGAGCTTGGGAGCAGCTGAACCCCGTTTCCGTGGCCCAGGAGTTGGGGTGCCATCCAGGATAAGAAAAAAACAAATTAAGCAGCACCCCTGAAAATTACTCGAATGGGATCATTAGACAAAAGTGCAGGACACCAGCGCTTGCTCCAAAATGGTGAGGTTAGAAAGGTTATTATGAGCAGGCAGGATGCGACCACATTTGATTTCCAGCAGAAACGAGGTTGTGAGTCCCCGACGGGTCAATGGGAAGGGGAGTCGGGCTGGGCCTCCTCTGGGGACCTTCTCCGTTGAGAACGACAGCAGCAAGGAGATCGTCCAAAAAGTGCAAGTCCCAAATCAAAAGTCAAGCCACTATTAAAGGAAAGACATTAACAAGATCTAAAACTGTGCTCTCCAGAGGTATTAAGATGTTGGAACTAAACCTGCCTTATTCCCGCTAGTGGTTGCATTTTAAGGAAACCTTTTAAAAGGATTATCTTCAGGAACTCTCTTTCAACAGCCTTTTCTTAAAGAGTCCTTCATGGTGATACTCCTATTAATTATGCTATGTGATATGATTATGTATTTATTCAGGCATGGGTTGGAAGCACGAAGCAGAGCTAACATTTGCAGGTGTCACTTACAATATGGAGTCTGGTAACTCCAGCCTTTGATCCGGTTCGCAGTTGTATAGGGGATCTGCGCAGGACAGGCATCCACGAGGTAGCTGGTATCTATGTTGTCACCATGTTGTTTGATCTCGGGGTGATTGGCTGCTTGCTTTATTTATACACGGGTTTTTTAAAAAGATGGGTGAGGACCCCCCGAGCGCCGGCTGAGGCTCTTTTAACAGGCAGCCGTAAGAAAAATTATATGCGGATCTATATCCATATCTAGCTGAAGATAAAGATGTATATTTTTATCTGTATATATAGGTATTTCCATATCTAGCTGTCTCTCTATTTACCTGGTTTTAACAATAAAAAGGCAACTTCTTACACAGCTTTTGCTGCTACATTTAGACCAGAAAAAGAAGTTATTCCGCATCCCTCCACTTCCAGCCTCTGTGAAGGTCTCCGGGAAAAGACGGATGGTTTAGCAGCCTCTGTCTTTGGGCGCAGGGTCCTCATCCTCCTTGTAACTATTCCTGCAAGTAAGGGCCATCACGCGGAGAGCACAGGAAGAAAGAAGTCACCTCCGGCCAGGTACGGCCCTACCTAACGCACAGCGAGCAGCAGCCACAGGGAAGAGCTCACCTAGGGTGGCTTGGTTTAATACTTGAAGGTGTTACTGAGAGCAAGAGAGGTTTGCTCTCTGGTCGCTACTCCTATAAAGGAAATTGCATCTCAGGTTCAGGTACCGTCCTAAATGCAAAAAAATACAGATGTGGCCCTTGGATTTGGAAGGTCTGAGGCCACCGGGCTGATTCGAGCCCTTCGGTAGCCCGCTCATTCTGTATGTGCATAAAGGAGTGTGTGTCAGAGTGCACACACAAATATGAGCACGTACCATATACAGCCGTATGTGCCTCAATGCTCATAAAGGACACCTGTGAAGAATTTAAGAAAATATTTTACATTTAAATACAAACATTCTGCTCCAATTCAGAGACGCTGCCTTTGCATGTGCATGTGCGTGAGCATCATATATATTGTGCATATATAGAGCATACGCAGGCTGGATGTATGTTTAAATCTATGTCCGTGCACTTACGATATATGAATGCTGTAAATATCTGTACAATATGCGTATATTTTATTTTATAGGCACGCACATAGGGAGAGAATGAACCGTTTGTATAACATAAGCATAGAGACACAGTACATACATTGTTGAGCATACAAACTCCGCTATATATATATTCTATATACACATGTAGGACACATATATAACATCTATATTGCATATATTATTTATAGATATTACACAGACATTTTTTCCAAACTAAAACATTCTGGTTTTCATATTGCTAATTTACTCAGTCTGTAACATAAAATAGGAGCTGTGCGGGGTAGGGGGGGAGAAGGGAAACTTCACTTTACCTACTTCAGCTGAATGTCTTATTATTTCTTTTTTTTAAGGAAACTTCATTGTATATTCTAGAAAAGTATATTGGTGGGGTAGGTTTACCAGAAGCAGAGAGAATGTGCAGGGAGTGAGAAAGTGAATTGATGGATGGATGGTTAAATGAATATAAATGAACTGATACCTTTACAGGAAAATAACATTTCTTTTCTTTTTTTTATTCTATAGATCAGTGGGTTTTGTATCTGTAATTCTTTCATATCAGCAAAGAGGAAATAAACTCCCATGTAAATCATTTTCCCCCCATCTGGAAGCATATTAAAAGCATGCCTTTTTTTTTTTTTCTTTTAAGCAGAGCCTTTTTTCCCCCTATTTGCTTATCGGTTCATCCACCATTACATTTTAAATGAAATTGCAAGACCCCCCTCTCCTCCCCCCCAAATTCCGGGCTGATGTCGGAAAGAGGGAATCAGCCTCTCCCATGCTTTAGAATAACTGACCTAGATTCAATTACAGATAGACCTGGCGGAGAGGACGGCACCTCGCTGCCTTCTCAGGGGTCTCTTCAAAAAAAAAAAAAGGGGGGGGCAAAAAATTTAAAAAACCCACCCCCTCCCCCCAAAAGGGGGAAAAAAAAGAAGGAAAAAGAGCGGGGAGCAGATAAACACAAGGCTCTGACCAACAGCACCTGACTACTGCAGGCGCCCGGGCATCCCCCGGACAGAGCCCCGGCTCCTCCGCAGCGCCCGCCCCGACGGCGCGGCCCCGCTCCCGGCCCCGGCCCGCTTTCCTGGCGGTGGGACCGGGGGCTGCTCGGTCTCCCCCCCTCCCCTCCGGGGAGGGGCGTTTCGGAAAAGCATAGCTTTGGGGAGGCGGGGGAGCCTCCCGGTTCTCCCCGCTGCCTGCCGGGTGGGAGCGGGGAGAAGCGGGGGGACAGCCCGGGCGCAGCGGGAAGCACCGCGGCGCGGCTCTCCCTCCCTCTCCGCGGGAGCGGGCGGGTGTCGGGGGACCGGGGGGGGTGTCCCATCCAGCCACCCGCCGGCCCCTAAAGGCTGCGGCAGCACGGGGAGGGAGGAGGCGGGGGGGGCTCCGGGCCCGCAAGACGGCTTGTTTCATTTCAAAGTGGGACCGGGGCCGCTCTTGGACGCGCCGCTCGCAAATATAATCTTCATATTCAGTTCAATGGAGTCTCCTTATAATTTACAGCGGAGAGATAAGGCTGGAGGATGCAATGAAAAAAAAATCTGAAGTCATCCTCTCCCCCCCTGTACTGCGCTGCACCTTGGGCAGCGGAGCAGAATCCAGAATCTCAACTTCTCCCGACATATGTTTCCAGCAGATAAGTAAACAATCTGGACGTGAAATGAAAATTTTAATTAATGCAGTAATGCTATTACACCTCAAGTGTGCAAATCCCATTGCCTTGCACTGTGACAATGGGTGGGGAGGAGGAAAGAAAGCAGACAGACAACAAACCACAAGCAAATTCTAATCTGGGTTTTGCTTTTCACTCGGCTCCAATTGTTTTCATAGTTTGTTTCCTTTGAATTAATCTCATCCTTATATTTCAATAATTACCAGCTACTCATCTCTTCCCCTCTTTCTCTCACACACTCAAAGAGCTGGCTCCCTCTCCCTCGCTCTCCTTTTTAAATTGGGATCAACCTGTATTTAATTTCTGGGCTTTTAGGCGTACACACGTTGGCTTGTTGCAGTGTGGACCTGCACAGACCCTGCACGTTATTTCTTGTTTAGCTTTCCAAACGCGGCGCGTTCAGTAATAATGAAGTATTTTGCCCTAATAAAAAGGGAAGGAAAAAAAATAATAATAGAGGCTGGGTTGTCCCTTTGATGTTGGTATAAAACACCCCAACTGGAACAGAGGTGTGGGAAGGGAGAAAAGAGAGACGGGGAGGCAAAACTAAGGACCGAAGGGGAAAAAAAAAGGGGGGGGGGGGGGTGAATTACAGACACATCAAAAGCCCCGGCAGTGGCAGAGGCTGCCTTGCTCCGGAGTGCGGAGCAGCGCGGAAAACACAGCCCGCTTTTCCTCCTGCGGTGCCGGGGTCCCTCCAGCCCTCCCCGGCCTGCAGCCTGCCCGAGCGGGGAAAGGGAGCAGCAGCGGGCTGGGCTGGATTTGGCTCAATATTTTAATTTTTAAGCCTTCTTAATGATTTTTAAATTTTTTTTTGAAGGGAGGCAGTGAGCACGCTCCGGCTGGAGGGACCCTCCTGCCTGCTCGCTGCCCGCGGGCAGCGCGGGATGTGTTCCCACCTGCCCGCCCCCACCCTCGCCCCCGCCGGCCCGTCGGAAGCCGGAGCAGCGGCGGAGCACGGCACCGGCGCGGCCGGAGCCCCACGCGTGCCCCGCGTGGGTCCCCGGCCCGGTCCGGCCGGTCGGGGCTGCTGGGAGCGGGGGAGGAGGAGGAGGAGGAGGATGTGTTTCTGATCACCGCTTACTTTTAAACACTACAATCAAGGAATGTAGCCAGGAGGTCGGGCCTGGAATAAAACCGTAAAATCAGAATTGCAATCTTTTTGATGTTTCAAAGTCTCTTTGAATGCCTTTGATACACTCAATAGCAAATTTACTGGGCTATTATCACTAATAAGCAGAAATAAGTAATATCTCTCAGAGACTTCTATGGGCTTAATGTGTCCTTTAAAATAAAGTTTTTTAACATCACATAATTCCCCTTCTGTCTTTGTCCTCTCCAGCAGCAGAGCTCCCTGGCGATCGCACGGCTACACCTGGGCACCAGCTCGGGTCTCCCCGTTCCCTCTGCCCCCAGACTTCTTTCCTCTTTCTCTCTGATTTCTTGTTTTGTTTAAAGGAAGGCCGGGCTGGATGCTTTTAAGTGTCTAGGTGGTCCTGCAGGCACCAAAACAGAACCATTGTCTGAGAGAAGGTGGGAAGAGAGGCGAGAGGAGAGAGGAGAGGAGAGGAGAGAGGAGAGAGGAGAAAGGAGAGGAGAGGAGAGGAGAGGAGAGGAGAGGAGAGGAGAGGAGAGGGAAAAGAAAAGAAAAGAAAAGAAAAAAGAAAAGAAAAGAAAAGAAAAGAAAAGAAAAGAAAAGAAAAGAAAAGAAAAGAAAAGAAAAGAAAAGAAAAGAAAAGAAAAGAAAGGAGAAGAGAGAGAAGAGAGAGAAGAGAAGAGAAGAGAAGAGAGAAAAGAAGAGAAAAGAAGAGAGAAAAGAAGAAAAGAAAAGAAGAGAAAAGAAGAGAAAATAAAAGAAGAGAAAAGAAAAGAGAAAAAAGAAGAGAAAAGAAGAGAAAAGAAGAGAAAAGAAAAGAGAAAAGAAGAGAAAAGAAGAGAAAAGAAGAGAAAAGAAAAGAAGAGAAGAGAAAAGAAAAGAAAAGAAGAGAAGAGAAAAGAAGAGAAAAGAAGAGAAAAGAAAAGAAAAGAAAAGAAAGACAAAAGAGAAAAAAGAGAAAAAAGAGAAAAAAAGAGAAAAAAAGAGAAAAAAGAGAAAGCAGAGCGAGGAGACCTGCGGGGTGCAAGCGGGCCCGGGTCCGCGGATGCGCCGGTCCCTGCCTGCCGAGCGGCTCCGCTCGGCTCCGCGCTGCGCGGGGGCTGCGAGGGGCTGCGCGGGTGCGCGAAGCTCCTCGATGCAGCCCGGCCCGGGACAGCGCCCGGCCGCGCACCCAAGGCGTGGTGCGCCTAACCCCGCGGCCTTTGTTTAATGATTTTATTGAAAGGAGACAGTTGTGGGGAAACAGGTTTGACAAGGAGCTGCATTTCCCCCTCGAGGGAATAGCTTCCCCCCTTCCTCCCCCCCCCCTTTCTTTCTGTTTTTGGTTTCCCTTTGACATCAAAGTCAGTAATCGGTTCATTGCAGTGTCAAGTTCATTATTTAATTTATTTATCTCCACGAGTTAAATAGCTACACACCTGCAGACGGGCGAGAGAGTTGGAGGAATAATACGGCGGGGGGGCTGGAAACGAAACACATCGCGAGCAGAGGCGGTGAAGGGAGGTCTGGCGGGGCGCGTGGAGCAGGAGGGGGAAGGCTAGAGAGCGAGGGAAAGGCAGCGAGGAGCAGGAATAGCGAAGCGAGGAAAGAGAGAAAGAAAGAGGGAGAAAGAGAAGGAGAACGGAAAGAAAGAAAGAAAGAAACAGAGAGAGAAGGAAGGAAATGAGAAAGGGAGAGAGAGACGGAGAGAGATGAAAGAGAGAAAAATCAATCAATGAAGACAAGAAAGAAAGAAAAAGAAAATAAAGTAAAAAGGGAAAGAAAGGAGGAAAGAAGCAAGAAGAAAGGGAAAGAAAGAAGCAAAGTAGGAAGGAAAGATCCCCGCTAAAGTTTCCAGCCCTGTCGCTTCGCGATCGCCCACCTCACCCCGACTTTACCCCGACCCCCCCCGAGCCCGTTCCCCGCCCCCCGGCAGCCGCCGGGGCCGCCCCGGGGAGCAGCGCCCCGACGTGCCCCCCTCGGCCGGGCTGGTTTCAGGGGCTACGGAGCGTCCCACCAAAGCTCTGCTGTGATGGGGAGCTGGGGGTGGGGGGGACGCCGTGTCCCCCCCCCCGTCGCTCTGCCCCCATCTCCTGCGGGGCCCGGCGGGCCGCGGGCAGGCTCTTTCCCCCCGCCCCCCCGCTCTCCTTCCGCCCATTGTCAGACTAATCTGGGTGGATGTTAAAGGACACTGAGCTATCGGTGTTATCACCCAGAGTGACAGCAACTGTCAGCTGGGGTTAAATCAGCGCTCGGCGCTGCCGGAGCCGCGCCGCGCCTCCCTGCCCCACGCCGGGCGCATTCAGCCCCGCGTGTCCCAGCGGATCGTCCCGCTGCTCCCAGGCCCTCCCGAAGCCAGCTCCTTTAATTGTCCTCATTTGTAAGAGCCGTTTTGTCATGCTAAACGAGGCTGGAGCAGCCATTCTAACCTCTCCTTTCAGCCCTTTTCTCCTCTCCCCTTTTGTTTACCTTCGCCTGATCTCTCATTTATTTATCTATCTATTCTTCCCCTGCTTACCCTCCCATTCAAGCCCCATGTATGTTAATTGTGTTATGCCGTTTAATTCTAACACCGGTCTCCAAAGAGCACTTAATGAGCAAAGCACATCCAAACACGCAGCGCTCCGGCTATTCAGCTCCTCCAGACGGACCTCTGCCTCTCACTCCTTCCCCCTCTGCAGCGAGACCCCCTCGCTTCACGGAAAGCCCCCCCCCCCAATGAATAGCCCCCCAAACATCACTAATTGATCCGGACAAGATGCTAATTCCAACCCACCGCCTTCCAGCACTACCAACATCCCCCCCGCCCCGCCAAATCTCTCCTCGCACCGGTAAAACTTCAACGCCGCGGAGGCAACTTGCGAAAGCCCGGTTCCCCGACGGGATGGGGGGGCCGGGGCGGAGGGGAGCAGCCCTCCCCCCCCGCAGACACTCGGGTTTGCGGCAGCAAAATCCCCGCTTCTCGGAACTTTTCTCACCCCGCAGCCGCTTTTCCCCGACGGGCTCCAAACGGAGCCCGCCTCGATCCGTTACGGCTCCAAACCGGCCCCGACCCGGTGAGATCGGCTACCGGGGAGGGGAGGGAAGGGGAGGGGGGGACACACACGTCGGGACGAGGAGAGCGGCTCCGCGACGGCGGCGAACGCCGGGGGCTGCGGGGGGGAGCTCGGCCCCGCCGCGGGGAGCATCCAGCCAGCCAGCCAGCCAGCCATCGGCCGCAGCCCCCGGCGGTCGCCGGTGCGGGACGCGGGGCTGGGGAGCCGGGCACCGCATTTACACCACGGAGTTGCCTCGTTTGATGACAGATTGTCTTTATTCAAAACGTCTTTGTTCAACAAATGAAAAGGTTTAACGAGGTAAAATCCTGCCGGATACATTTTTGTTTTCTCCTTCTTCTTCTTCCCCAAGACATTGTGAAAACATATTTAAATTACCGTCGGTTTTCATTCGGGTTTTCGTTATTATTATTATTAATAGTAGTAGTAGTATTAATTTTTTACAATTCTACTGCCTGACTTCATACCTGACGCTCTGTCTAAAGTAAACTTAGATCTAGTCTCACTGGATCACACAAATTTAAGGACTATCTGTTTTAAATTAAGCAAACACTATCATATGTTTTAAATATAAATGTTTCTCCCCCTCTTTTTTTTTTTTTTTTAACTTTGAAGACCCTTTTTCTGACATGAAAAGCAATTTTACCTAGTAGTGCGTGGTGGCAAAATATATATATATATTTATATATATAACACAGCTGATCTCGTCTTTTTAATGTGCAAAAAGAAAACAACAACAAAAAAAACCATACTAAGACCGGGACTTCCCAAAGTCAAGTCCAAGTGACATGAGACCCTGGAGAACTCATAGACATTAAGAGAATAAATAAAAATCGAAACCGCCTCTCTCTCTTTCTTTCCCCCCCCCCTTTTTCTCCCCCGCTTTGTCCCAAAGGGCAGTTCATGGTTCGCTTTTTTTCCTTTTTTCTTTCTTTTTTTTTTTTTTGTTTGTTTGTTTAAACACATTTACAACTCTTACAAGTGCCGGGCTCCTATCTGACCCCGCGATTGCAGATCCCCCCCGAGCCTGGGGCCAGCTCTCAGGACGAGGTTTAGGCGAGAGCATCTCCGAGTCCCCGAGGCAGCGTCCGCGTCTGTCCCGGCCCGGTGGCGGGCAGCAGAGTCCTGTTTCGGGTGGCCTTTTGCTTCTGCAGGTTTTATGTACATGCATACGAAGGAATCCCAGTTCCGGCTGCCACCCGGGGCGGGGGGGGGGCACACGCACACGCCTGTGGGGGTGTGGGTGGATGTTACATGGCAGTCGCATGTGCTGAAGAATAGGGGTCTATCCCAGTCTTGGTCATGCCTGGGAATAATATGTAGGCAACTGGAGGTTGCAAACTGGAAGCCGACCAAGCGGTACAGTTACATGGCACGACATAGCCCGGGTTAGTTGGCGAGGGGTGAGTGTGGGTGTGTTGGCTGGGGCAGCTCAAGCTGCCAAACGCCCCGTTCTGGTATCCCAAGGTGGAGGCGTAGGGCAGGGTGCTGGTGGCTAAGGTGTGAGGAACCTCAGTCATCTTCTGAATGGCGCTGGAGCTGAACTGGCTGGGGTCAAGTAAGGAGTAAGGTGCTGAGGTGGGAGGCAGGAAAGCCCTGGCCTTCTCCGGGGAGCTCAGCAGAGAGTCAGTGGCCCCCACGGGAAGCCCGGCGGCCTTTAAGGGATCGGTTTCCCCGAGGTAAGGCAAAGGGAAGACATACCTGTCCTTTTTGAGCAGGTTCTTGGGCTTGCGCCGGGGTCTGTACTTGTAGTCTGGGTGCTCCTTCATGTGCTGCGCCCGCAGCCGCTTGGCCTCGTCGATGTAAGGGCGCTTCTCCGCCTCGGAGAGCAACTTCCACTCCGCGCCCAGCCGCTTGCTAATCTCCGAGTTGTGCATTTTGGGGTTCTCCTGGGCCATCTTGCGCCGCTGGCCGCGGGACCACACCATGAAGGCGTTCATGGGGCGCTTGATGTGGTCGCTGGGCTTGGACATGCTTCGGCCGGGCGGGCGAGCGGCTCGGCGGGAGGCTGCGGTGCGGGGCGCGCTGGGGGCGCCGGCCGGCGGCGGGAGGAGGAGGAGGAGGAAGGAGGAGGAGGAGGAGGAGGAGGAGGAGGAGGAGGAGGCCGAGGGAGCCGGAGGAGCGGGAGGAGCGGGCTCAGCTGATCATCACAGGTCCTCCGCCAACGCCGTCCCCGGCGGGAGCCCGGCCGGGGCGGGGCGCGGAGCGGCGCCGAGCGGCGCGGAGAGGCGCGGAGCGGGGCGGCCCGCGGACCCCGGCGGGCAGCGGCTAGGCGGGCGGCGAGCCGCCGGGCACTGCAGCGGGCCGGCGGTGGGGACGCGGCGCGGTGCGGGGCAGTTCAAAGGCGAGGGGCTGCGGCGCGCAGGCTGACATAGCGGCAGGGCGTTCACAGCGCGGCCGGGCGCCCAATCAGCGCGGAGGGGGACCCGCTTAAAAAGCGAGGGAGAGAGGAAGGGCGAGAGGAAGAGGAGGGGAGGGGACAGGGGAGGGAGGAGGAGGAAGGAAAAAAAAAAGGAGGGGAAAGGAGGACACCCCCCTCACCCACCCACCCCCCCTTCAAACGCGCAGATTAAAAGGAAGGCTTTTGTAAGTCGCTGCGCTAATAGCAGCTGCGGGGGGCGAGGGGGGGCGTCCCCATCCTCCCCCCGTCCCGCCGGTGTGTGGAGCGGGGCCGGTACCGGCGTCCTCCAGGCTCCCCGCCGCCGCCGTCGGGGCTGCCAGCGCCGCGCTCCGCCGTGCTCCGGGCAGCTCTCCCGCTTCCCCCCCCAGCCCCTCCTTCCCCGCTCCGCAGCCCCGCTTAACCCCGGGAGCCGGCCCGCGTCCCGGCTTGCTTTGAATAATTGCCTGCCTCCCGCGAAACGCCCGTGGGGAAAATATTTATTAAATGGAAACAATTGTCCTGGCTCCCGGGGGGGGACCGCGTTTGTTCCAGGCTTATTGGTTTTTAGCACCTGCTTTGGTTAACAAACCTGCTCCGAAAAGCCGCCGCCGGGCCGTCCTCTACCCCCGCCCGCCCCTTTCCGACAGCGACCGGGGAGAGAAACGAGAAATCGGGCGGGCGGTGCGGCGGGGGGAGGCTCCCTGGGCCGGTCGGGGGGGCAGCCGCCCCGGGCCCTTCGGGCTCCCCCCGTACCCCCCGCCGGGGCACGGCCGCCGCTCCGCCGGTAACTTCGCCTCCCGCCCGGCGGCGAGCCGCCGCCGCGGTCCGCTCCGTGCCGGGGTGCCGCTGTCGGCGGGTGCCTACCTAACCCCCTCCACCTCCTCCTCCTCCTCCTAATAATAATAATAATAATAGTCGTATAAACCACCCTCGAGCTTATTTCCTGCCTTCTTCCTTTCCGCTTGCAATAAATGACTTTCATTTCCCGACAGAGCCGTGTGCGTGCGGGGCCGGGGAGGAGGAGGAAGAGAAGGAGGAGGAAGAAGAGGGGGGCATGTGGTTTAGAGTCCGCTCACCTGGACGGGGCCGGCAGCACCGGAGGCTTTAGCTTTGCCCCCGCCAGCGCCATCCCAGCGGCTTTTTTCGTTGCGCCCAGATATGCGCCGCGAATTTCTCAGCCCTCGCCGGGAGCCCCGTGCCCAGAGCGGGACCTGCAGGGCGGGACCCCCCCGCGAAGGCACCGGACCTTCTCCGGGGAAATTTCCCCCTGCCTAAGGTGGGCTCCCCACCTCCACCCACCACCCCAGCAGCCGCTGCGTGCATACGGGACCCTCAAACAAAAAAAAGGGGGTGCAGGGGCCCCTATCCCCAGCTTGCCCCCCCCCCCGGGCTCCTGCTACGTTACTCCCCCCGGGGATCTCCGTGCCACGCGTGGTCCCGGTAGCCCCGTCGGGGCTCTGGCCGCAGGCCGGAGCGAGGGTACCCGAGGGCTGCCCATCCCCCCGGCAGGGACTTGCGGGCTTGGACCTGACCATAGTAGGGTGACACGCGTGGAAACTTATTTTTTACCCCACTTCCCTTGTGGAAACAGCGATACCAGCGGTCCCGGCTGCCGGGGCTCTGCCCCGCGGAGCGGCCGCGGCCAGGCGTGCGCGGCCGCGCTTAACATCCGCGGTTAAACCCGCGCTGGCACCGCTTGCCCCGACCCGCTCGCCTCAGTATATTGCGTTTTCCCCTCTGCCGCTTAAAATACAAAACTCCCTTTTTTGTTGTTGTTTTCATTGTTTATTCTCAGATTCTTTCGGGGGGGAGAATTATATCATTCGTCATCCCTCGCGAAGATTAAACGAGGGAAACCTGGCGTCGTTCTCAAAAATGCGGGTAGCAAGACAAATCGTTCGGAAGGGAGCGATGGCTCGCAAGGCTTTGCCTGCTCCCGAAAAGTCTTTCCAATCAGTTAATGTTGCTTCACAATATTAATGATAAAAAATCGGCAGCCTTGCTTTCATTGGCTGGTGCCTTTGCCTTGATGCATCACACACTCTCCGATCAGCTCGGGGCATTTCAGGTTGTATTTTGTTCATTTACATCCCATATATGCCCCCGTTAAAAAAACGGGCAGATGGGAAAAGAAAGATTTCCTTCCAGATGCCAACGCCTCCACCCCTAAATACTTCCCTTTTTACCCTAAATCTTCTGTCCTGGAAGGGCATCTGTTGCAGTTGTACATCCCCCGAGGACGGGTTTTATAAACTTCGTACGCCTTTTTTTTTTTTTTTTTTTGAGACAGCAGCGATTTCCAGGGCGGTGACTGAAATCCGTTTCTCCTCGCCAGCTTGTTTAGACACCAAAACTAATAGTGCGATTATTATTCCTGAATGATATCATGGTAATGCAGAAAGATAAGAATGGCCTGATATGGAAACATTAAAATTATATTCTTGGAGATAGTTCATTTGGAGTAACTTTAAATTAGATGAGATCACATAGCCTGAGATCTAATATCAACATAAATAGAGCTGTATTTCTGCCTTCATCTTCCTCCTCCTCCTCCTCCTCCTTGCAGGAATCTCGGTCGGGCTTGCAGCACTGCAGTTGCCAAAAGTGAGAGGCAAAGAGCACAGCACCTATAATTTGAAAATACCCCCCTATCCAAAATTTGGTTGCTGGAAAAGAATGGATCTTTAAAGAATGTTTTTTATGCTTCAGGCACTAGGAAAGGGAGGGGATTTTTAATTGATTTTTAATTGAAGGGAGCACGTTTTGGAAAGACTTTCAGGTCTCTGGTGCTTTTCACAGGCGCTGAGGACACCAGTCCTCCTTGCTGTTCTGCATGACCTGGTGAGATTCCCACTGACAGCAATGCTTTTTACAAATATATAGAATTAGCTCAGCACATAGGCTGATTATTTGGGTATTTTTCCTTCATATTTGGTGATTTTACATGCAAGTGCATACATACAGTTCTTTATGCATGTGCCACATATTAAAAAAAGACCCATCTAATCACATGCTATCAAAGAATATTTTCTGAGAGAGATACATATGTAAAATATAGGCACACACCAGCTCATACAAGCACACAGCACTGATGCATTCACAGATACTGTGCAGAACAGACTGCATACATACATATGGGTTATTCTCAGTGCATGTTTGCAGTATTTCTTGCTCAGTCCACCCCCCCAACCCTGAGAAAAGCATTCATGCAACTACAGCTACACATAGTTACACCGATACAGCCTTCTGCATGGAGAGATTTAATGGAGCGGGTCAATACCCTGTACATACGTGACAGAAGAGGGTAACAGTGATAGATGCGGCAGATTGGATCATCCCACGATCTGGTTTGCCCAGCGTCTGCTTTCTCACATTGGCCAACAAGAGATGCTTCCTGGGAAGGCACCACGCTCTGTGGAAGAGAGCTGCTGAATAACTTGCTACAAAAATAAAGATTCCCCTCAGCCTCCAGTAATTAGGACCTGGTTTATGCCCCAAAGCTGAAGTTTACAGCCGTTTCAAAACTTAACTTTTGTTCTGCTCACTTTATCTATCTGTGACGCTACATGATCTCCTGTAATCGCCCCATCCTTTGACAGAGGGCTATATGCATTTACATAATTCATTTCTCACAGGTGATCTGTTCATTATTCTTTTGCAGCATTCTTTTTTTTTTTTTTTTTTTTTGTAGTCCACTGTTAATGAGGGAGGTGATGTATATTTTTGCCCAGGGGGATTTCCCTCCTGGCTCAGGCTCCCTGCAGGTGATAACCCTGCAGTGTGGCCAGTCACCCTGGGGAGCCACCGATGCTGGGAAACCCGTCCCCTGCCAACACCGTGGGCAGGTCCAGTGCATTTTACTGTTGCAGGTCTTCTCACAGCCCCTGGGGTAGGGGCGGTGGGGGCGAAGGTCCTGATTAGTGAGCCAGTGGGACTGCCTTACAGCATAATTCTGTGCCCCAAATTACAGCAGCCTTCCCAGGCGATAAAATTAAGCATAACTCTCTGTGTGTACTTGTGTGGAAGTGCTGCACTGAGCAATACTGACTGCAGGCAGGTCAGCAGCCACTTGGGTTGACATTGCTGTCGCTGTGAAGTGCATAATGCTGGCGCAGAGAGCACCGAAACTGCCCACGCAGAGTCAGATGGTAGCTTGGTCTCCACCGGGCCCACAAAGGGTCTCTGGGTGTAAGCCCTGCAAAAGACTCCTGGGGCGGTGCCACCTCTCTGCCACCTCCTGGCCTTTTCTTAGCAACATTAGCTGTTAAATAATAGCTAACAAGTGCCTAAAGAGCGGTTCATCCTTTCCAGGGTGAGAAATGCCCAGTGGAAATCCAGCGGGATTCTGCTAGTTGGATAGACCCACACTGCAGAGCCCCATGAGGTCTTTGGGTGCATCAGCCCACGTCCCCAGGGAAGGGTCCACAGAGATCACTGTTCGCTTTCTCTGCAGCAAAAGCAGCAGGAGAAGCCTCTCCAGTAAATAAGTATATTCACTGTGGCCATGCATGTAAACCCAGGGGCCTGACACAGAATTGACTTCCTATATTGTAAGGCCAGGGAGCCTCAGTCATTGTCAGCAGCATGAAGTGAAGGATAGACGACCTAAGCTCAGAAGTGCAGAGCAGGCTTGTAAGGAAAGGTAGTATCTTTTATTAGACCAACTGATAACAGTCAGAAAAAACCAGACAGGCTTTCAGGCACACAAGTTCTGAAATAGAAGCAGCAACTTTCAAGAAAAGTGCCAAGGCTGAACTGTTTATCTCAGGTACTCACCCGCCTCCGTTTCTGGGGAGGTTGATGGCTTGATCGGTTGTAATACATCCATCCTCCCTGGTGCAGGATGAAGCACAGAAGTGTGATTATTCTCAGCTACACGTCAGGCATGGAGAAACAGGGAGGCCAGCCCAAGCCTGGATGCAAAGCTTGGGGTAGGGGAGGGAAGAGACCAGAAGAGTTTGATGGTATTTCAGGTGAGCTCTGGAGTAGCCTTCTTCAGAATCGCTGACATCAGTTGAAAGCTACACGTGGGAAACACGTGGAGCTCAGACAAACATGACCGACTGCTGTGTTCTGCAAACAAGAGGATACACTCAAAACTATTATCTCGCTGTTATTCTTCTAGTGCAGTTAAATAACATGAAAAGTGGATGTCTGGTCAAGATGCAAAGATACGGAGGAAAATACTCCTTTTATTGATTTATGTAATCCCAACAACCGTTCATAGGCTCGGGGTTCTTGCAAATCTATGTCTTGTCCCCAAGTGCCGTGTTTTGCATTTGGATATCTGAATGAGATGAATGGTGTTTAAAGGCAGTCACCGCAGATGTCCCTGAGGGCTGCAGTGCCCCAAGTTTCAGGAGTATCTGTTATTTTAGTGAAGGGTGGTTCAATTCATGTCCACTCCATTCATTTAGGATCTGTCAGCATCATGCATATCGGCAAGGTGGAGTTAGATTTTTTTGTCCAAACTGCCCTCTTTGGTCAATGTGCCCACTCTTGTGAAAGATCTGCCCCATAGACACAGCCAGGCCCACAGCATGGTTAAGCTCATGTTTAACTTCCTACTTATGTGAACCAAACCACACAAAAGCCATACAATTTCCTCCCCGCTCTTATCACGTACGCTGATATGGCACTTGAGTTAAACATATTCACCAGAAATACAAAGCCTGTGAGAAGGTAACACTCGAGACCCATCAAGGATCTGATGAACAGCCCATTTATCTTACTGCAAGGACTCCAGACCCCTCTTCTCCCCACTCACACAACTGTTCTCAGTGTCTCAGGGTAAAACTCCAGGGGTGGGTTGGGATATTTTAAGCATTGAAGGGCATTTCTTCCTCTTCACATATTCCCAGTATAAAGGTAGGACTCTAGGAGCGCCAATGGCCAAGCGCTGTCTGCTGTAACCTTGGAGAAGTAATCCGTCATATGGCCCAAAATAATCTGGATAACCTCTAGAGCATGCAGGGAGGTTTTAAGCATGTTGTTTAGGTCCTGAATTCCTGGAGATGGACCACAGTTGTAAGACATGCTCCAGTAGGCAAGAGATGATCCATGGTAGTAAGAGACCAGTAGTAACAGATGCTTTTCTGCTTCAAATCTGAGACCCTCTGTAGACTTCACTCTGCGCTAAGCACATCAAATATTGAGATGCTGGTTGGCAGTATCAAGTCTGACTGGCAAACACAACTTTGGATTGAACTGGCGAAACAAGGTCTAAACAGCCACTCGGTTCTGTTGTTTATTGAAAATTCAACCCTTCCACTGACCTCACTGAGTGAACCAGCTTCAGGAAAACCACAAAGCATGTACCCACCCATACTGTTTGAAAATGCAATGGCTTCCATCCAAACACTGCTATACAGGAGCCCAGATGCGTCTGAGATGCCTTTTGTTGCTTGCTGGAAGTTCATGGTGGCATCTTAGGGGCAAACCTCCTCCCTGGCTCACCCCCAGCCCAGGAATGGTCCTCAGAGGCTCAGCAGAGCAGAATAATGCCACGTGCCCCTGAGCAGGGAAGGTGCCCACACATTACACATAGACTCTGCGTAAACTGGCTGTTTGCTCTGGGGTGTTAGCTGTCAGTTCAGGGCCATGTCAGATACCGTGTTCTGGTGGGCAGTCTGGCAATGGGTCCCCAGCAGTAAGGAAAAGACCCCTCCAGCATCCTCAAGAGGAATCAGCAGGGCTCCGATCTCTACCCTCCTCGGGCGTCAGATTGACCTTCTGCTCGGTGAAGCTGTGAAACAAGTCTGCAAAGCCAGGAGCGAGGGAAACATCACTGCTGGACTCCAAAAAAATGAGTCAACCAGAGGGATGGAGGTGGCAAAGCATTTGGATGGAGGAGACCCCAATCCCTTGAGCCACTTGGACATCCACCCTGGTGGGGGATGCAGTCTTACTGAGACGCATCAGCTCTACTGCAGGACAGACACAGTGACTGGGAGCAGAGCTGTGCTGGCCTGGCGCTACCGAAAAGCATTCCTGGTTTGTGTTGCACATGCCCTCTCCCATCCTCCCCAGCTTGGTCCTGTTCGTTCGGCCACAGCATCCCTGACTCAGGGCCTTTCTTCACTGGCAAACAGTTCCCTCTGCAGTAAACTTTGGGGGAAGACTCAGGAACTAATTTTGGGGGATGGTACAGATTATATGATCATGGCTTGAGGAAATTATTATATTTTTAATTGAATTTTGTGTGCTATGCATAGATACTACAGTAGTGGGCCCTTTATCAATTGTTAACACGAATACTAATGAATACTAATGCTAATCATTTGTTTCTGGAAACAAATACAAAGATATTTGATGGAAAAATCTCTCTGAATTTTAACACCCAAAATAATGAAATGCATCACAGTCCGGTGGTGCCAGAAGACAAAACCCTACAGTTACAATATGGTGACACAAAATGTGAGATACGGAGGAGCTGCTGCTTTCATTAGCTATTCTGCTGACTAACACAGCGGGGCTGGACTCCAGAAAATTACTCTCTTGCAACCCACAAGGAAAAACTCCAATAACCTTGGCCCGAAGCTGCAGGGAATGCCACGTGAGGGCCAACCACCCGCTCCAGGGCAGAGCACAGGTGAGCATCCAGCGACGTCTCCTCCAGAGTTGGTCCTGCGGGGTCAGGGTCCGGCACCCAGCCCTTGCACAGAGCTGTACCTATGATGGAGTGATGCGCCTGCTTCATTATTTATTTATTGCAATAATTTACAAGGCACCCATCTCTCCAGCAGCTGCTTGTTCTTTACGAGGTTTGGAGATGAAAGCCAACAATATTTCCACCCACCCAGCCCAAACGGGAAGGCAGCTCAGTAACCCTTTCCTAACCCTCGAGACAGGGATTCTGTGGGGAATAATTTAGCCAGCAGGAGACTCCAGAAACAGCAATTAATGAAAGAGTTGGATAAAGCATGTCTTACATCTTGTTCCAAATACAGCCATAGAGGTTTATACTGGGGCAGGGGAGGCAAATGTTAAAGGGAGGGCCTGCTCTGGAGCACACCCAGTCTGCAGCACCTGCAAATTTCCCCCCCAGGATAAATAACTAAGATATCTCCATCACTTGGGGCTGCTCAAATTATTCATAGCAAATAAATTACCAGGTGTATTTAGTCTGTTGTTCCCCCCCCTTCCTTTTCCTACACGCTCATGAATCACTTGGAAATAGATTCTGATTTCTGCAAGTGTGTCTATTAGTCATAATAAAGAGACGTGGCACGTCTCATGCGAAGATGTGTGGCCAATGGGCTGTCGGCAAATACTCATTATTGGTCTGGTATCTACATCTGAATGGTGATTCAGGTTGTTTGCTGCTGCTTCTGAGCCCGGATTGGTGATGGGGCTTTTTTTCCCCCTTTCCTTTTTAGTGAGCAGTGGGAGCAAAGAGGGAGGACCACAGAGATACTCAGTGCAAACCTGCTCCACCAGGCAGGAATCTCCTGCTTCTCCTGCAAACGTGGCTGCTCAAACAAAGGCCGGCGCCCATGTGGGGGTGGTGGTCCTCGCCGAGGCCACTCTGACCTGCAGTCAGACCCAAGAGCATTGGTGTCCACCTGTGCATCCGACATCCAAGCTTTTGCAGACGCCAGCCAGTGCTGCCAATACATCTCCAAGAGTCAACACACCAAGGCAATAAGTTCTCCGCCTGCCAGCCAGAATGCACCTGGGAAGATATATGAACGACATTTCGTTCCCTTCTGTTATACCGTCTGCCTCAATCCCAGCTGCTGAGAAACTGAAGTGGCACAGCGGATCAACCCCATCTCCTCCGTTCAAGCCCTTTGCTTCCATAGGCAATTACTGCCCCAACAAACAAACAGCTCAAGGTTGCCCCAATGAACCTCCAGTGTCCTGCTGGCCACAGAGGGAGAGAAAATCTGTCATCGCTGGAACACAATTTGCACACCCAACTTGGGCAGGGGTGGAGAGGTGAGGGGACGCGGGTGGGAGGAGAGGAGGAGGACGAGCTGTGGCTGACCTTCCTCCGCAGCACGTGGCAGTCAGGTTGCGGGGGATGGGAGACTTGTGTGATTACTGGCCAAAGAATAATGAGCAGTGCTATTTAAACACATCCAATTATTGTTGTTATTCAGTGGGCAGAGGCCAACGTGAGAATGAAAACACAGAAGGAGCAGAGAGGTCTTTGCCTGGGAAAGCGTGTAGGAGCCTTGTAACACTCGCCTATGAAAAGGGATTTAATCAACAGCTACAAATTTGCAGAGCAAAGAAAAAGATGCGCAGCACTGACTTTTCACGCTTCCTCTGGCATGGGGCCTGCAGATAACTCCCCTGACCACCACCCTCCCCTGGGAAGGACTACTTGTAGGCACGAGATCAGGCTACCCCATCCATCCAAACACAGTCCAGAGCATAAGCCCAAAAGAAACATCTTCATTTCCCTCTGGTGCTCTGACTCTATTGCAATCCGATGGCTTGTGATGATCAAGTCATCTCTCAGACCTACCAAATGTGGTGGGTAAATAGGCATATAGGCCAGACTGTTACATCCTCTTCGTTCCCAGCCCTGCTTAGTGCTGGTTTTTGCTTGGGAGTCTGGTCTACTTGGCTCCTGCACCGGCAGACCTGATCAGGAGGAGACGTCAGGTTCTTAGACCAAAGGAACTGTTGTTGCACAGTTTTACCAGGATAAAGACACCTTTGCATCAATTAGCTTAGTGCCTTCCTTTAGGCTGCAGTGACACAAGCAACTATGTAATGACATCCTTGCTTCCTCAGCCAGGGGCTCATTCTGCTTTATCTCTGTCAGCATCCTTCATTTCTCCAGCCACTGGCATCCCTAAAACAGAGCTGAGCGGTTTCCAAAAGATGAGTCCCATCTCACCCCAAAGGGCTGCAGCCAACGCCTTGGTATGGAGGAGCTCCACTGCAGATGAGTAAACTGGTCCCACGTGCTCCCCAAACTGATGAATCCCCCAGTTTTATAGGATTAAGTCTTTCACCAGAATCACAGGTGATTATTGCTCCCTTCTGTGTCTTCACATGGTTTGCAATAATGCTCCAGGGATTCGTAACAATTAACCGACTTCAGCATCTCAAGCTGTCGTCAGTCAGTGACACAGGAGGAGATAGCCTCCAAAATTAATCAAAGCAGAGGAAATAAGTAGTTTAGCCCCTTTCTTTGCTATTATTCCCATGTTAACACTGGAGTCTTCCCCTGTGGGATGACAACACGTTTCTACTAGAGCAGCACCACTGAGCTAAAGTGAAGATTGCAGTTTTATTTCTGTGCATGCGCTGCTCTTCAGCGACATGTCCCCCAAACTAACTCCAAATATGAAGAAAAAAAAACAGGAGAAGAAAATTTTCCTTCTTGCGTGGCTTCTTCTCACCAGCTCCTGGCTTTGCTAGCATCCCAGCACATGGTTTCCGCCAAGGTTAAAGGTGTGCTTAAGTCCCGAGGGAAGGCAGTTTGGCCCTGCCAAGCCTTCTGTTGATCGCCGTCGCTGCCCTAACACGTGTGGTGAGCAGAGTATTTGCTTCCATTTACGGATAAGGATTCTTTTCCAATTAATCAGTCCTGGTTGTGTATTTAATTGCAGCCCAAAGACTCTCTCTGTGACTCATGTGATGCCTTTAATCGTTATCTGTTAGGTATGCGGCTGGGTGCCCTGGGTCAGAGGGCTTCGCTCCTGATCCTCAGCAGTATCTCAGGACCAAATGGTCCTGAACTAAAGTGGGATGGGAATATGGCCTCCTGTCACATCCTCAGGCACAGACTGCTCCCTCCCGGCAGCAGCCCTGAGATCTCCAGGTCTCTCTGCTCCCGAGGTCTGATCCCTCTGAACTGGCTGGAGAAGACAAGCAGAGCCTGTTTGCCATGAAAGGAGTCTGGGCAGGCTTCTCCTACCAGGCCAACTCAGTGGCTCCTACCCGAAGGCTTAATATCTCTTTGGTCACAGTAAAGCTGGGCAGAGTGGCTTTCAATATATTTGTCCTTCCTCCAAAATCTGGGATTTATTTTTTGTAGCCCTGGACTGACACTAAAATTGCATCCTGGGTGTTTTGGTTTTTCTTTTTTTTTTCCTGAAAACTTTGCCTGATTTCTAAGGCAAGAGTGCAAAAAGGTTTGCAGAAATGCTGCCTGCTTCCATTTTTCTGTTACTGTTGCACAATATTCATGTTTTGAGCCCTATTCCCTTGAAAGAGCTTTTTATTCTAATGCAGGAAATTTCAAGGATGCAAATGCATTTTCTGTTTCCCTTGCAAAGCAGCAATGTTTCTCCTTTGGAAATTTTCTGTTTAAAAAAATAGGTTTACCGATATCCCACATTTTGGAATCTACAATAAATCATGCCTCAAAAAAGGGGGAAAGGAAGAGAAGACAGGAATGCTACGAACTCAGATTAGGATAAAATGCAGGGGACATCGTGAGGATAGCAGCATTTTTCTACTTTAAGCTACGGTTCAGGAGAATAAATTCTCTAAAACACCGGAATGCTGCTGTGTCCGCAACATTTTAGCATCACAGCTAAAATAAAAGAAAAGAACACAGGCAGGAGCTCTTGAAAGGGGAGCGTTATTGCCCTGCTCTACCCCTCTGGGAAGTAGTATAAGAGCAGAGTCAGGCAGCAGCAGGTATTTTAGCTGTGGGCTATGGGTGGGGAGGAGATGGGGGGCAGCTGCTGAAGCCCAGGGAGTGGCGGAGGCTGGCAGGGAGCAGCCTGGGGCTTGCGGGGGGCTGTGGAAGAGAAGAGGGTCTGCAGAAGGAGGTGTCCAATTTCTTGGTCCAACAACGCAGCAATTTCGCCATCACAGAGTGGGGCTGACAGCAGAGGCCACCTTCGTAAAACACTCCCACTTCCACCGGTGCCTGTGAAACGCAGCGAGCGGTGCGGGCAGGTCCCAGCCGCTCTGAAATAGCTCAGTGCCACTGAAGTGAAAGGACCGGCTTGCAGCTTACATCAGCCCAGGCTGTAGCTGCCAATCCAAATTGCTTGGGACGGGGAAACAGCAAAGAAACTCCAGACCCTAGAGGGGAGCATCAATGTGTCAAGCTACGGTGAGGTTCCAGAAACCTTTTAGGATGCGCTGATAGATGACCAGAGTTTAAAAGTCTGCGAGAATAAGCTGGAGGAATATGCACAAGGTCAGGACTCCACTGTATAGGAGCCCAAAGAGAGGCTGTGCTGGTGCAGGTGGTAGGGAAGGATCACCCTCTTGCAGGAGACACCAAAACCCATGTCCCAGGGCTGGGCTTTGCCCATTGCTGAACTCCTGCACTGGTGGTAAGCGGCAGAGCTGCAAGATGGGGTCAGCTGATGTACGTCCTTCCTGAATCCCCAACACCCCCCCCAAACCGGAGCAGCAGCAGTGCCTTTTGGGGAGGAGAGAGCCAGTCTGGGAAGCTCTTGCCTGGGGATTTGGCTGTTCAGCTGCTATTACGGTCAATGGAAGCCGGGTAGCTAAATCTTTCTGCCGTGCTTTGAAATCTCCCCTGCAAGTTTTCAGCGGTGCGGGAGGAGAGGCGTGGGCCCCCTGCTCCCTCCGCTTACATGCGAGCAGTGCTAATACCGCTCCTGCCTGCCCAGCGTGACGAGGAGGGGCTGCGCTCTGGCTGGGCATCTTTTCTTTGAAGTGGAGTGAAATCCTAAAGCTTTCATTCGGAGAGTGCAAATCACTGCTAAAAGCTCTCCCCTCTCTGACCCCCATCTAGGAAACTCTAATCCAGTCTCACTGGCTTCACTAGTTTCCTTTTTATTGTTGTGGGGGTTTTTTTGCCAATGGTGACCTTTGTGTTCAAGCGTGGCTGACTCCAGCTGGAAACAAAACAGCCACCCCCTTCAACCAAGAGGTTCGTGCTGATTTTTTTTTTTTTTTTTTTTTTTTTTACACTAAGTTTCCCCTGTTTCTGCATGATGAACACTGCTCTCCGGTGCTGGCAGCTTGTTTTAGATTAGCTAGGACAGGCTTCTCTGGAGCATTACTGGGGTCAACTTCATTTTGGTACTCAGAATGAAGATGCTGATAATCAGGGCACTCATTAGCCCCTGTTAATGAAAGGGAGTTGATCGGTCCTGTTGTCATGCAGCCCTGAATCAAGCCAAACTGGGAGTGCATAGAGGGCAGGGGCCATGGGCTTCTGCTCTCTGTAAGAACACAAGAACAGCAGCTCTCATGGTCAATGCTGATGTGTGATGGCTATCAAAAAGAACTGAGATGCTGGAGGCGGGGCATAGGGAGCACATTTTCCTTGGCCATGGGAGCAAATTCAGGAATTCCTGAATTTTCCATGAACGCTGGCCTTTCTGCCAGGGCAGGTAAAGCTGCCAGATCATGGCTTTCCTGGTGTTAATCTGGGGAACCGAGCAATTAGCGTGGAGTTGCCTTGGGGCCCAAGAGACTACAGGATGCATCGCTGCACTTGTCACCGCTCCTGCCTCCCTTCGCCCTGTGCTGCTGCTAAGCACGTTATCTGTACAAGGCTTGTCAAGAGCCACAGCCCCTTTGAGACGGAGCAGGAGCATGGGACGATGCTGGCTTTGGCACTACTTTCAGCCGACAGCAGGGCTGGGGAAGGCTGTCCGGGGAAACGTGGCCAGGAGAGTTGGAGTTGTTCACTGCCGGTCAGACCGCTTGGGTTTTCCTAGGAGAAAGCACTGGGCTGGGACTCTTCCTCGACCTCATAGGATGATATCAGAAGGCAATATAATTCCTGTTTGTGTCTGCATGGTGACCTTGAAAACCCTGTCTATATTTAAAGTATAAGGCTTTAGCATAGAGGCAAGGGAGGTTCAAAGCACCTTCCTGCTTTTCCCCTGCTCACCCAAGAGACTCAAACTTAAACTTGCTGGTGGAGACCCCTCTGCAGTACCCAATAACCTGTATTATCTTCCTACAACCAAAAAGCAGACTAAGGCTGTGCACTAAAGCTGCATTTAGCAAAGATCTCCCACGTGCCATGATGCCTCTGGTGTCTTCTCCAAGGGTCTCTTGTCCTGGAGCATTCTCAGAGCCACTCCTTCCCTGCTCCTCTTGGTCAAGCCCCAGCTACTGCTGGCCCTAAACCTCCTCCTTCACCAGCTCCAGGCACAGTGGGGTGATGCTGGTTTTTTTTGTTTCTTAGCCTCAGCTTTGCCTTTCAAGTCTGACATTAAGGTGGCCACTGGGATTAGCTGTCTCCTCCTGCTTCCATTTTGTCCCACTGCTCCATCAAGTTCCTGGATTTCAGCTTCTTCCCCTGGCCATTGCCTCCTTAAAACACAACAGCAACATTTCCAAAGTTGCATGCAGCTGGACATGCGAGTTGCACATATTCTTCTTAAGACCTATAAAAGGTAGTTTGCTGTGAGCCCTTGTGTGACACCAACGCACACGGATGAGTCCAGAGTGGCACAAAGTGGGAGATCCTCTGCCCTTGTGCATCAGGAGATGACAGACGGGGCACTGCTGCCCCCAGAGCAGAGGACAAAGCATTGCTCCTCTCCCGTAGCAATGTGACCCACTCCATTAGGAGTGTCCTCGGTGGGGAGAAGACAAGACCTCGCGATGCCTGTCCTGGGCTGTAAGTCAGCCCTCCACAAACTGGCCTGGAAAAAGCAGAACTTCCCTCATATTAAAATCAAACACCCTGCATCTTGAATCGTTGTCTTACTTATTTTCATCTGGGTGACATGGCTGATCTCCTGCTGCACTTAAGGCTGTTTTTCTCGTCCTTTTTAGAGGCTCTTTAATACTTTGTATTGTTCATCTTTTATTTTATCTCCTTATTTATTTTCCTCTAATGCCGACCTTCTTTCATCACCCTAAGACTTTCCCCCCTCCCCCCGACCGAGTCTCCCTTTAGCTTCTTGTTTTTCCCTTTAACTATCCTGTTGCTTATTTGGTATTGTAGGGCTTCATGCTTGTCTGCACCGCATGTCTGCTCGGACGGCTCGGCCCCACGCCCGGGGAGCATCACTCCCTCCCCCGGGGCTCATGGCTCCCTCCCCGGGGCTCCCCGGGACCGGAGCAGCTCTCCCTCTGCCCAGGAGAGGGCACTGGCGCAGCAGCCCACAGCCTCTTTAGTGCAGCCTACAGCTACTTCATTTTTTTCCTGCTTAGGCTCCGATTTGCTCCTCCCCCCGCGGATGAGCATTCCCCTAACACCCCCCCCCCCCCTTTTTTTCCAAAATTTTTTTTTTCCAATTTCTCCTTAAGTTTCTCCATGTCAAACTCCTTTTCTGCTGGTCCCCTCTTCAGGCCTAATCCCATCACGGAAGCCTCAGGTGCTCAGCATGGTGCTGGACACCTGGCAGTGTCTGTGCTGGCACAGTAGGAAAGGAGACTGGGAGGGTTGGGGGATGGTGTCCCTTGTCCCAGCTTCTCCGCTCTTTGCAGCACCGCATGACAGAGTCACAGGGAGACTTCTACCCGGGCACAGTGACAGCAGAACTATCTTCCTGCCTGCTCCAGTTCCACCAGAGCCCCCCCCAGATACAGCGGCACAGAGGTGGCTGGGGAGCCCCATTACTTCCACCGCCTCTTTCCTCTTCCCTCTCCATCTCCTGAAGAAGGCAAGAGCTCAGCCGCTGCCCTCAACAAGCACCTGCTATTAAACCCCCTGTTTTCTCAGGAGCAGCTCTGCCACCAGCTTCCCACTGCCCATATCCATGAGCAGCCAGAGGCTTTTCCTTTCCATCAAGGGATAGCTTCCTCCCAGTGTCGGTGGGAATGGGGGCAGGCCTGGCGTGCAGCTGCTAAGTAAAACACTGCATGGAACCTAAAAATAGCTGCCATGCGTCTGATCTGCGTCAGCTGAGCTGAATTTTCAAGTGCAGTTGTGCTCCGGGAAGAGACACCCTTGCTTGCTTGTTTGTTTATTCCTGCATTCAGATGCTCCTTTTTTTCTGATTCCTCTGCAAGTCCTACACCCAGGCAAGGAGGCAGCTTCCCTAGCTGCCTGCTTTGGCAAGTTCAGCTGGGGGTGAGGGAGGAGCCGGTTCTGGTTTCCCCAGACATAGAGGGGGTTTTTTGAAAACTTTGCTTTGCCGAGAGCTTTTTTTTTCCTTTTCTTTTTTTTCCTTTTTTTTTTTTTTTCCTGTAATGAAGGGATCTTCTTGAAAACCTCTGCACCACCTGGAGTGAGCTGTGCAAGGGAACTGGCCATGCACACCATTTCATGGACCAAGCGCCAAGTGATGGTTTAGAAGTATTTTTTCATTTAGGCTTTTCAGAGTTTAAGGACAGTGAAGTCAGGCTGGTAGTCTGGAAGATGAGCTTTCCATTAGCTCCAAATGACCCTCTTTCAACCTCTTTCACTCTTAATTGTACTGTTGGTCGCTCAGGTCAGTACAAACTCTGCTAGGATCAAGGGCACACTTTCAACTACATTGAGGAGCCTGAAAGCAGTGTGGGATTTTCAAAATTGCCTAAATAACCTAGACCCATGCACTGCTAAAACTGCTAAGAAACACCGCTTTTTACTTCCAGAAATCCCGAGTGCCCCTGAAAACTTGCCCCAGCAGGCTTCTGACTCCTCTCCCCCTCATTAGCACTGTATTTGGGGGATGTCCCTCATTTCAAGGAGGGGATAAGGTATTGCCCATGCCAATTTTGTCATTGGAAATAATTACTGTTGGAATAAGGAGCCACAGATCAGAGCTTGTAAGGAGGGCTGCCTGTGCTGAGACCTGGGCTCTTGTGACACGCTTGTCAGGTGGGTCCTGGGTTTGGACCTTCCCAGGCCAAAAGGTGAGGTTTTGATGGCATTCAAGTCCAGACTGCTCTGGACCGTCTTTGCCGTGTGCAATAGGAAGGAGCTCTTCCTCACCCAGCTCCTCGCATTGTCCCCGTCGGGCTCACCAGGCTGGTCGGCGGACGAACCCTCCAGGTTCTGGTGGGGCTGGTCTTTGTGCATTGAACACTGGGGAGCCTGCAGCTGCAGCTTCCTTCTCTGTGGTATGCTCTGGATCTTCCATCCAAGGCAAATTGATCGCATGGGGTCTTATCTAGAAACAGCCAAAAGCCGCACGTGGTCCCTCTGCAAGGGCATCACCAGCGTTTCTGCCAGTTTGCTGCATCTTCTGCCCCTGGTGCCAAAACCACGGCTTGCCCTGTCGCCAGGGGCACTTGGGAATGGACAGGGGAACTTTCCAGGTGCCCCCTTCTCCCTCCCGTCCGTCACAGCCCCGTAGTGTTGGAAAAGGGAGGAGAGGCTCTCATGTGTGTGCATGAAGCTCCTGTACTGCCTTCAGGACTGAGGGCAGGAAGCCAAAATCAAATCTTCCTTTTTTTTTTTTTTCCTTCCTTTTTTCCCAGAGTGTATCACTGGCTATTGTCCTTATCAAACAAAGCCCTTTCATCAGAGGTTCTTTAACACACTTTATTTCTCTTTTATTTTGCTTTGAAATAAGCCGGGCAACAATTAATTTCAGAGAGAGAGAGAGAGAAAGAGAATTCAACAAGGATCTATTACTACTCTCGGCTTCTATTGCTGTAATGAAAATCTATTTCCTTTCCCTTTTGTGTCCCATATAATTTAATGCCCATTTTATTAATGGTCTGAAATAATTACGGAACCTTTTGTGATTCTCAAGTATGTTTCATTTAATTGTGCAATAAACGCCTAATCTCTTCCTCCATCTGAAGCTATTATGGCATTAAAATTAACAATTATGCAGCAATGCGCCCGGGTCCATAGAAATCACTCCAGATAACTAGACATATATAAATCATTCATGAGAACAATTTCTGAAAAGAGACGAAGGGAGAGAAGAAAAAAAATTGTGTTGAGAATGACATTGGGAAGCCAAGGGCCTGGTCTCTAAGAAGATAGCAACACCTTAAAAAAATCTTTTTTTCTTCTTTTTTCCCCTTTTTTGTTATTATTATTTTACTAATTGTGTTCAGTGGCACAGTGTCCCCCCCCCCCCATTAGCCTGACAGTTATTTTCAGAATTAATTAACTGTTAGCTCAGAGGATAAATTGTTCATTATCAGTTTTCCCCCCCTTCCTTCTTTCTTTCTTTCCTTTTATAGTTTTTTTTCTTTTTTTTTTTTTTTTCCTCTTTCAGGCCAGCAATTACACTCTCCGCCTTTCACTGGCAGGTCCTGTTCTGTAGGAGGTAATCCAAATGGGGAAAGTGCTTTTTCTTTCAACCCTATTCACTTCTCCTCTTCTTCCTTTTGTGGGATTTAATAACCATGGCTGATAGGCGCACTGTGGACAGAGAGGTTAAGTTTGTTGTCTCAGCACTTTGCTGACAGAGGAGAGCTCAGGCATCCTGCTGCCCCGGCCAGCCCACCTCTCTGCTCCTCGCACCACACTGCTATTTCATTGCGATTCGTTTAATTGTGATTTGAGCCCCGGGATGGCCCAAGCATCCTGGTCTGCACAGGGGCTGACCTTGGGCACCTGAGGAATGAGGTCTGGGGTGTCTCCAGCTGGCAGAGCAAGGGGAGAGAGCCCTGGCATGTCCCCCTTGAGCAGCATCTCCATGCATAGACAGCAGGTCACTCCTGGCTGCCACCCCCTATGAGCTGCAGGTCCCTGTTACCGCCTTTCAAACCATTGCCAGAGCAATATTAGTATCAGCTCCCGATACCATAGTTCCATCAGTCCTACTTGAAATGGGATATCCAGGTGGTCACTCTTGCCCTGATAATCGAGCTGTCATATTTACATTTCCAAAGATCAAAGGGGAGCAAATTGTACCCTCCAATATTTATTTTTGTAGATGATTCACTTAGGAATTTACGTTATTAGAAGTGGAGCAGAGAGTTCAGCAGACTAAGCAGCCAGTGTCTACCAGAGAAGAGATTTTTGAGTCCACCCCACCCAACCCAGGAAGCCAGCAGCTGCCTTCATCCCTCATGCTGGTCTCCTCTTCCAGGTCTGACAAGCCCATTGTTGGTAGTTTCCCTACTCATCACGTTCACATGTGGTTTGTGTCACCTGTCTTTGTTCATCTCCTCCCACAACCTAAACTGAACTAAATGAAGATATAACAACTAAAAGCTGCCTTCTCTCCAGAAAAGACTATAAATGACTCTTCTGCCACTTCTTTCTCAAACAGTTCTGTAGCAGATCCAGAAGAAGGTCGGGTGATCACTCCAGTGACTGAGAGCCATCTTAAATCACAAGAATAAAACTGCATGGGTATCTTCCATGAGCAGCTCAGCCAGATTTAATAGTTCACTACAGCAATGGGCCAGGCACACCCATGGGGACTGTACATGATTATCCATCCAGCATCCATCTGCTATCCCACTGGGAGACTAGCCAGTGATGGAGTGACAAGCACTGGGCTGAGCAGTGGTGAATGGGAAAGCTCCAGCTCATGAAACTGTGTTAGGGATAGCCTTGAATTGTAAATGATCTCCAGGAGCCAGCTATTTGTTTTTGTCTCTTATTTCATTGTCTGTTGTGGAAATATAACCACCTGAGTCTCTAAAACGTTTGATGATGCCCTGTGCCTCAGGAAGTACAGATCAAGAACGTGACTTCAGTATTGCACATATATGGTTACAGCTGATATCCAGATACAGATCTGACCAAAGACTTCAATTAATCACTTTGAATAATAGTAGCATATTAGAAACGAGAGATACCATTTAGAAGAAAATATATAATCAGCAGAGATCAAGAGAGAAACAGAGTCTATCAAGCACTACAATGAGCATGGTTCAAAAGATGATTCATAAAATTAAAATCCCAAATTCACCCAGTTGCCTGCCTCTTTTCAGATCAATGGAGAGAGTCACACATCATCTTTGATATCTTTTCTATGTAAAGGATCCTTTTTCTGACCAGGTCAAAAAGCCCAACCCTACTGGCAGATGATGATTGGGACCTATTTGGCAGCACAATGAATTTACTGTCTAGAAACTGTCTTTTGCTGTATAATGAATAAGGCTGGAGAGGAAAACTCTTTTGTACCACAAACTTGAGCAATGGAGTATCAAAGCTCAGTCAGTCAGCCACTTGCTTAGTTGCTGGCTGGGTGTACTAGGGTACACCCTAGTTGTACAACCATCCGAGCAGGCTACATATTAGAAAGCGGACTATTCTCCATCTTCAGCTCTCACTGAAGGATTCATCTGAGCTCTGACACTCCTCTGGGTCACAAATTCATGAGTGAATGCACCTCAAAGTTGATGCCCACAGCTGCTCAACTGAACACCTTTATGGATTCCACCAGTTATTGACCACAGCTCCCATAATGGTGATGGAGGTACTTGCCTCATGCAAACACTCAGCTGAATCCTATCTTGTCTGCATAATTTGCTGGTAAGAGGTATTGTCCACAGTCAACTTAACGAGATGGGCACTTCCCATCTGTCTGAGCAGCATGACAGGAGCAGCTTGCAGTGTCATTCCGTTGGTGGCAGCTTTCTGCAATGATGGCTGTTGGCTTTAAGACCTCAGTGCAAGGAGGTGGGTAGCACGACAGGCAGAGCTGGTGAAAACCGAGTGGTGTCTGATCAGCTGGCACTGCCTTCCTTGTGCCAAGGCAGTCTCCCAGTTTATGCCTTATTCTCCTGCATTAGCATCCTGTGTGTGTGTTCATGTCAGTGCAGGAGAGAGAGAAGATTAAAATGTGTCCTTCCAATTAAGACATTATTTCCACCTCATTTAGATTTTCCTGTTCTTAATGCACTTCATCATTTCAGTTCATTTTATCCAAGTGTTTTAAAAAGCTCTCCTCTTCTATTTCCCATGGTGAGGATGATTAAGATAGAACAGGAATGATCTGCATCTTTCCAAACTTTGCTGCCTGTCTGGAATTAAACTAGAGCTGCAACGAGGAGAGGAAAGAGAGGAGCTGGGAGCTGTGTGCTCACAGCCAGACAAAGAGACTGTGTACGCAAATGCCACAGGCAACAATTTCAGTGAACAGCCCGCGTTTGGCCTTCAGTAGGTAATCAAAGCCCAAACTACCTGGAAGTGGGGTTGGCAGACTGTGTTGTGTCCTCAGCTTTAATGCTGTTTATTCCCCACTCTAACTTTGCTGGGCTATAGTCTCTGCAGCTTGTTCTGGAGATGCTGTCAGTAGCGTAGATGTCAAATCCCTGTCCATGCTGGCAATACCAGTGAAGATGATAACCCAGCCCTGTGGCAGAAACAGGATTCCCTGTTTCCCTTTGGAAAAAAATGCCCCATGATTCTGCCCCGTGCTGAGCTTTATCCAAACTCAGGACAGTGCTGAGGGGGATGAAGCAGATGTGCAGAGCAGAAGGGATCCCCATCACTGATGTTTCTCCTTCAAACATGAAGGTGGCTTCTGCAGATGTGTGATTCATTTTTGAGATGTAAAACAGAGAGGACCACCTAGCCTCCAGGACCAGCTGCTCTGCCAGCTCTGCCAGTGATGTCCAAGGAGCAAGCACCCGGACTCAGAAATGGAGAATGAAGCCACTCACTCATCTCACTGTTGGATGGCAGCTCCCAGCCTGGATTTGCACGAGCGACATGGAGAGGAACATCAGTTTAGCTTAAAACCAACCTCCTCTAGCACCCCGTCCCCCAGTTTTGAACAGAGACTCCATAAAACATTGCAGCATGAGGGTCATCAAGCAGAGCTACTGGCTAGCTACTAGAATCACCTTGGCTTTTCATGCAGTTTCTACTTGAAAATCCAATGCCACAGGAGCTGTATTTCCTTGCTGGCTTAAATAATACTGTTGGAATTGGGAAAGTGCATGTTGTAGCAGTGTGGCGCATTGACGTTACTCAATGTTGTGATGGTCAAATATATCCAATTTTCCTATTGGACAAGCTATCCTACTCAGGTGGATGTAAAAGATGACACCCTGTTCCTCAGCATCTCCTGTTGTGCAGATATACTGTATGCAGTGAGTGAGAACAGTGTGTTAGCAAAGCCCATTTCATTTAAATGACTGTTTTCATATCACTGACTGGTATTTATTTACTTCATAGAGCATGTCTGAGGTCGTAATGAAAAACGACCCAACCTCACCGCAGAGACTGCCCCATACTTAAGACGATTAAGATAAAGTCCCACATAAGTGGCCCTAATAAAAGGAATTTATCACAAGACATGGAGAGGAAGGTATCTTTATTCACAAGGTGAATAGCACTAAGGGTTGTCATTGCAGATTTTCAGTTCAGGAAATTATCATTCATTTTCCAAATTACTGACTGCACAAAAATTACTAAATGGTGCGTTATCACTCCCTCTCAGCATGAGAATGTCTTTGTTGTATGTTTGATTACAAATGGCTTGCCCCATGATTATCATCAATAAATCACAGGTAAGCATAGCACATGCCATGAGGAGGCTTGGCTGAGAGGTTTCTGGAGCTGGCATGAAAGGAAAGACAAAAGCACCCTCCAGCGTGGAGCTGTGGTCTTTCAGTTTGGTAATAACTCACTTCGTCGTGTTGTTTATGCACAAGGACAGCCGTGGCCTCGCATGGTCACGGCAAGAATTCATAGACATTGAAAATGCATTTCCTTACGTCTTCATAAATCCATGCAAGGCAGAGATACCTGGGTGGTTTGGTTTTTTGGTTTTTTGTTTTTTTTTTTCTTCTGCATCCTGCCAAGATGAACATAGACACAGCAGGTACCAAATGGCAGCCCAGGGTAACGAATGAGGAGAATATAAGTGATACTTCTGCAGCTCTGCAGCAGGTTTGCTAAACATGATGTCCCCAATACTCAAAGGTATGAGACAAGCCAGGACATTTTGGGGGGTCAGAACCATCTGCAAGGAGCCTTCAGGCTCTTCTTCCTCCCAAGATGTCTCAGTGATCCCTGTCTGAATTTAGGACAAGTTTGCTGGTTGCCTCTGAAGCCAATGTGAAACTTTTTGTTGTGGAAAAGCATCTCTGTATCCACACACCCATCGGTAATAGGAGGATAAGGTGATACTCTGCAAGATGGAAGGGTTTTACCTGCATCCTAGTATCCAAATATGCTTTAGGTGAGCTACAAGAAAGCATCACAACTTGGAGAAGAGCTGTTTATTTTTCTCCTGTTGAGTCCACAGAAGAATCTTAGTCAGCTTAGTGACATCCCACAAAGACCTGTTTGCATTTATTCAAGAAGAAAACCATGCATATTTTTACTGATAAAATATGAGATCTTTCTGTGCATCCTGAAATAAATTTGGAGCACCAGAAGACAATGGATGGGACTTCAGACTTGTCACAGCAAAAGCAGGATGTGTGGCCATTTTATTGGTGCTTGTTGCTCCTGCCCTAGTGCAAAACCTTTCATCATTACCTGTGGGTAAAAAAAACCCCAAAGTCCTTAGTGGGTATGCTCACCTCCTGTGTCAGGAGAAGTTCTTGAACTTGAAAGACTTGATTCAATCACAGACCTTGAAGTTGACCTGTGTCAAAGCTCATCCTTGCCCCACGCTTGAGTCACTCATCTATAAAGTTGTCTCCTACAGCTTTTGTGAGGAGAAAAATCCAGAAATGTGGACAGAAGCTTTGTGAGGAAGGCTGTGTCAGAGAGTAGGAAGGAATATACAAGAAGCCAAGGGGATCCCAAAAGAGCTGGTGATGTGGTGTGTGTCTATTTTTGGAGGCAGATGTTCAGCCTGGTGAACAGACAGTGTTTGCTGTCTGATGAAGCAAAATCTGTTTCAGCTGTGAAATCTCTGAAGAATTCCCCCAGCAGCACAATACTGTTTATTTTTCCCTCATCTGCTACCTCTTACCTCCTCTCCTTTCTTTGATTCATAAGAAAAAGAAGAGGCTATTTTAAAAACCTCTCGGTGCATGGAGCCCAGCTACTGGGTGCAGTGAGGGCCATAGGAAGGAGCAGACATGCTCACTGCGGTGTGAAAGGGACAGCACAGAGATTAAGATCTCTATCAGAGCTTGTGGCTCCAGCGATTACAGTGTATTAAGGCTCTGTCAGTGTTGACAAACACTGCCCCAATTAGGAATTAGCTTGGCATGGCATCTGATAGCACTGCTTGCTGCTGACCTGCTAAATGGACTGCCCTTCCCGCCCCTCTACTCATTTAATGGGGCAGTGGGCAGCAAACCAGAGATCTCTTTCCACCATACTTTCTCCTCCTTTTTCCCCTTAATTGATGTATGTCCATTGACAACCCTGGGCCTGATGCATGCATATTAATGCTAGTTATTGTGCTCCAGAAATGCCTGCCCTGACACATCCAGTCCAGCATCGCCTGGTACCACTGGTTGCCAGCAGTGCATGTTTTCTTTCAGTATTATTGGAGTCATGTTCATCAAATACGTAGCAAAGGAAGTATCTTTACTTCTTGAAGGCAGCATCCATCTAATGTAAAGCTTATCCAGACGTCCAAGACCTTTCAAACCCATCCTGCCTTCTCAGTGCCTAGCATTATGGGATATAAATACATTGGTCATCAACACAGTTGGAACCAGTACAACTGGTACAAGGGGAACAGATATTATTACATCTAAACTTCTCAGGGGGAAATGCAGAAAGACTAGATGTACAGACAGTCATGGTAAATTCGGGGATAGTGAACTGGATGTACTTACCCAAGCCTTCTCCAAGGTTTTTTGGCTTTAGAGGCGCACCAGCTGGAAGACAACAAACAGAAGCTGAATCCATTTCATTTACTGTGAGTAGAAGTAGATATTTAAAAGCCATATAAATGCAGACATGACAGGGGGCTGGCCAAAATCACAGCAGGTGACTCTTGGGAACTATTAAGATGATTTGTACAGAAATGGATGGAGTACCTGCGTAAGCATGTTGGAGACTGGACAGCTGGAATGCCTGTTGTGGGTAAATGTTTTATTTGAACATGGGGGTAATACAGGACAGGGACTGTCTTCTACTCTGCTTTGGGCCATGACTGGTACACAAGATCCCCGGATGAGGGATCTCACCACGGCTCTTGCACATGTAACATAGACCAAGGTGCTGGGGAACAGCTCTCCCCTTCCCTGGTATTTTGGACACATTGATCAGAGCTGTTTTCTGAGCAATCCCAAAGCAGACACAGATTCCAGAGACCACTGTGCTAATGTGGGATTCCCACCAAGCGTTTCCAATACACCACCAGTATTTTATATTGTGCCTGTGCTTTTGCAGCTCCAGATTGCACTTGTCCTGCCATAACTATCTCTGCCAGTCTTGTCTTGCAATTTGCAGCAGCCCATCCCCACCAAATGGCAAGGAAAAGTCAGCAAGGAAATGTTCAAGGACTTACCCTATCCTGAGATGGGCACACAGGGATTCATCCCATGTAACTTGTTTAGCACAGATGCCTGATTTAGGCAGCAAAATTTAGTGAGATGAATTCTGTTCCCAGCCTAGTTTTAATGACCACTACCACGAGCAAAGTTCTTGCTATTAGGGAAGAATCATCCTTCATTATTTCCAATAATGGTAGCAACAGTAAAAAGAGCTGTAGCACCATCACCAAGTACCCAGGGCATAGAGAGTGATTCCCACTTCATAGAGGCAGTCACAGGAGTCTATGGCCATGGGACCACCCATCACATAGATGCATGCAGCCTGGCAGCTAACCTCAACTGACAACTGCAACAGCAGCGGAGGCAATTGCCGGCAAACCATCTCCATGTAAAAAATTGGAATTTGCCTTTCCAAGTCCTCTCCTGGAGGAAGAGACACTGGGAAGAAAGCATCTGCTGTGTCTTGCGAAGCAACAGGTTGATGAGAGTGAGTTGGGCTGTGCTTGCACAAGGGACTCCCAACTTTGGTGGCCAAGAACTTAGCAAGTAAGGCTGGATGAAGCTGGTTTTAGTTAGTTTTAGTTGTTTTCAGTCTTAAGCCTTGCTTGAAGCCAGAGTGTTGTGTAAATCAGGTCCTGTCCTGACATCCCTGGCTGTTCTGACAACAGGATTGCACTGATGCTGATACCCTTGCTGATGGGCAACAACACCAAACTAGTCTTTCCATCTGTACCTCCTTCCCTTTCTTAGCGGAGCAAGAGGGTTTTACATGCATTTATTGCTCCGGCTCATGCGTTTCCATTAGAGTGAGGGGGACTGGGGGAGGCACGCTGTTTTGGTTCACCTTTCTGCAGCAGTGGAAATTGATAAGGTTCATATGCATACAAAAGGCTGAATGGAGAGGCAGGAGGGTGAACGGGGTCGTACACCCAGATGGATTTTTTAATTCCGGGGGAAAATAACACCACGCTCTCAAGTGATAACTGAGCCTTTCTTCCCAACTCGGACCAAAATATGATTTTTCATCTGTGCATTGGAGGAGAGGAAAATTATACAGAATTTCATTCTGCAGAATAATAAAGCTTCATGCTGAATAAAGCTCCCGTAAGCCAGTGTAATTACTGAAGGGCAGGAAATACACTTTCAGTTTATATCTAATCACAATGCCATATTGTGTGCTGTGAAAAGGACTTCTGGAGGCCAGAGTGTTGCTGGAATGTGAGCAGGCCCTGAAGACTTTCTTCTTGGCAGGACTTTTTCGGCTGTGAAAAAAGGGAGACGACTAGCTGAAGTCACTTAAGAGGGCACAAAAACACTGCTTGAGAAGGAGGCTAGAAGGCCATCCTTCAGACTCAACCCTAGCACCTCTTTGACCTCAATTTGGGACCTCGGTGCTAAGGCCCGGCACCCCCCCGGCAGGTCCAAAGGAGCACATGGGTGGATTGGGGTTGGATGCTGCTGCTGCATCCCAGCTGAACACAGACCATGAACCATGGCTTGTACATATAACTAATACCATTATGGTAAAAGAAAATGTGATGCCACTGCCATCTGGTATTTCTTCCTTCCTCTCTTATCCTCATGGCTGACTGCAGGCACAAAACCCTCTGCATAGACCAGCCAGGAGTTGCAACACCCTCAAACTGGCAGAGGTTGTGACAGGGCTGCTCAGGGCCAAGTGCTACTCACTACATTTGGGAAACTGGTTAAAACAAGGGGTTGGTCAAAGCAGTGTAGGAAATGCCTAGTAAGGTTTTGAACAGGCTTGTAAGATACCAAAAGGGATGTGCTCGTTGAGGGGAAAAGCAATGCAAAAGGGCAGCGGCGGGGGGAAGAGGCAATGCTTTATGCAGTGAGAACTACTAAAGAGGATGACAAAACCCCCTTAGCACAGCTTGAAACATTGCTCCTCTGCCAGTAAATACAGAGTATAAACCTGTTCCCAGTGTGCATTTTATTCCAAGGTCCTTACAGTAAATCCCCCGAGGCACCTTGTGAAAGGCGGCTGCAGAGTGTGTGAAGTGCAGTAGGATGGGCGGCCCCCAAAGGCTGGGACACCCATCTGGGCTAGGGAGAAGGTAACAGCCCATGATAGGGATGTGTGCATGTGTGTGCACAAATACATGGCAAAAGGCTTTGCTACAGCCTGAAAAAAATCCTCCATATGCCCTCAACTGAGGTTTTAACCTCACTGGAAAGAGGTAAAAAAGCAATGCAACTATGAAAATACCCTCACAGGTACTGCTTGCAGCCCCTCTGTTTTATGTTCAGATTAATTTGTTTGAACTAGATGAACACAGAGTGGAGAGGGGAGAGCTGACAGAAGGAAAGCAACTTTCCTGGCTGGAGAGGCCAGCTCCCACCTCGACCATACCAGCTCTGGAAAACACTGATGGAAAGTTGTTTGTCTCTCTGCTGCTGAGAAAAGCTCCATCACTTAGGAGGTGTCTCTGATCTGGAGGGGGTTTCTACTACCTCTGCCTCACCTGGTCAGTCTTGTATCCCTGTTTTAGAGGTTGCTGTTGGCTCCATGCCATCTCCCACGAGATTATCACAGGTTCAGAGGACCTTGGTGACTCAGGCTGCTGCCCGTGACTAAGGCACTCAGCTGGATGCTGCACGTGGAGGGGCACCTCCCTCATTGGAAACAGGCCGAGTGGGTTACAATCCATGGTCTCCCTGCTTTGATACTACAAATATATCTGTAATTTCCAAAATACACTTCTTCATGCTATTTTCATTTGCTCTGACACCAACAGTGTCTTTTATCCCTTCCATTTGCCCCTAAGAAAAAGCGTTCATATTTTTTCCAGACATTTCAACAAGTTATTTGTTAGACAAACCAAGAGCTGTTAAGATCCTTTCTTAACACCACCTTTCTGGTCCGCTGCCTATTCTCCAGCTTCTTCCCTGTGGGTTGGACAGCCTCTTCCATGCAGAGAATTACCCAGGTGAAATCTTGCCCATGACATACAGGACACCACTGCACCGTCACTGGTCTGAACTGGGAACGCTTTACCCAGAAGAGGCTAGGACCCTTGCTTTTTCATAGTACGACTCATTGGTGGCTCATAGATATCCTCTGGTTAACTAATACACTCACATCTTTCTGCTCCTCTCTCATTTCCAACTGATGAGCTCCCAGTTTAGAGCAGAATTTCTTGTTAATCCCCAAGTGCATGACCTTGCATTTAGTAGTCTTAAATTTCATCCCATTTCCTTTACTCTCGTCTTCAAGATTATGCAGTTCTCCATGTATGGTATTGTGATCCTCCTTTACTTTGCTGACGGCTCCTAAATTTATGAGGACTAGAAAATTGACAGGAAACTTAAGGCCAAGTCTGGCCGCCAGTTCACCTTGGATGAGAAGAGCGGATGGGGGTGAAATCCCCCAGCTACACATGGGTGATGATGGATACGTGGGTGCAGAGGACTGCAAGCAAAACAGCAAGCAGCTGCCTGACCCTACAGTCACGTGCTCCATAAAAAAATCACACAGCATGGGATCTGTCAAAGTGGAAAAAAATCTTCTCTGATCAGTCAAACCCATTTGTTCTCTCTTCAACCAGGAGACAGTTGAGTTGTTTCATTTGGTGGTCAAACACCACTGGCCTCGTAACGTGCATGGGAGCTGAGGTGGGAGGCTGGCATACTGCTGAGAAGGCTGGCCAGCAGCTCTCTTCCATCCAGACCAGGGCATCACGTGGACTGGCTGGCAGAAGCCTGCAGTGATTTCCCGTGAATGGCTCCGTGGTGCAAAGTAATAGCTCCCTGCCAAAATGATGAATCCTCTGCTTGGAAGGTGACTGCACTGCATCTACTGCTACTGAACAGTGGCTATGCAGTTATGTCAAGTTTCCTATGCCACAGGTCCCCTGATCAACAAAAAGTATGGTTTGATATTTTAATGCACTGATTTACAAAGCCATCCAAAGTGTTTTGGATGTCCTAACTCACATCCAAAGTTAAAATAAGAGAGTCAGGGCTAGAGCTCAGGAAGATGTCAGAGATGCCGGTGGGGCCCCAACCATATAGACTTGTCTATCTCTACCCCACCTCCTGCCTGCTTGGATGTTTAAAGCTGGGGTTTATGTCCTTCCCTGTGTATGATCAAAAGACTTGTGCATCACCACCTCTGAAAAAAAAGGCTGCTGAACAGAGAGAGGTATCTTCTGCTTCACACGCAGACTTAATATTTCTGGTTAAATGAGAACCGTGTGGGACATTTCTCTCCAAACTCCTTGGCAATGGGAGACCTCCTAGCCCAAGGACTCACGCAGCTGCATCCCCTCAGAGACCCCATTTGCCTCTGCAAAATCCCCTGTCTGCACAGAGTTAGCCTCTAACCTCTCTCCGTTTCAGATGGGAGTGCAACTGTTTTGCACTAAGCAGTTAGCCGAGGGGATTCAGCCCTCCCAATCAGCACAACTAAAGCATGAAATGAGGACACAGAACGAGAGAGCGAGCAGGGGGGACCGTGTGCCGCTTCTCCCGCATCACCAAAAAAAAAAAAAAAAAAAAAAAAAGGAAAGAAAGCAGAGCCTTTGCATTATTATGTGTTCTGTCCGGACTGCAAATGCTCTATTTTTATATACCTCCCCATCTCCCCCCAGCCCTGTCCCCTCCTCCTCCGCCTGCGCAGGCAAAGTTCTTGAATCAGCAGATTCTGAGCTCGGGAGCGGTAAAGAGCTATTGAGGGACAGACTCTGATAGCATTACAACCATACATGGAGCCATTTTCTGTGGCGAATCGCTGAGTTCTACCTGGTTATCTCCTGCCTTGCACATCACTTCCGAATGACATGCTCTCAGTCTGGGCAAAAAATGAGAGTTTTTTTTTTAAGAGCTGGGATTTCAATAATATGTGACGAAAGGATGAGATTACTTTCTGAGGTGGGAGAAGGCAAGAGAGGGAGAGAGAGGGAGAGGAGATGAAGAGCAAGTTCTTGGTCCTTTATGGAGTTTCATAGCAAGGCTTCTTTCATGGTGGTAAAGGCAGCCCAGCTGCCTTTCTTTGGATGGCTTCTTACCCTTTCCCCAGGTGAAGGGGGCTGGGAGAAGCCCCATATTGCTCTATGGGTAAGTTCTTCTCATGGCCATGCTTGCTAGCTCAGCTACTGGGAGCTACCTGCTTTACGAATGCCACCAGCCTTGGCCTCCTGTGCACCATTGAGGAGAAGAAATGGGTCATTCTCCTTTGCAGCCATCTATGCCAAAGATGGGTTTGCTTGTGTCGGTGCTGCCAGGATGAATTGCTCTGGTAGCTGGTTTCACAGGCACATGTTCTGGACCAGCTTTGCAATGGCTGGAAACTGTACTTAGTTCCAGTGTCTGGGATTTACGATTAGCGTGGGTGTTCAGGAGCCAAGAGGTGTAAGTGTAATTCATTAAATGCTCTGGCTAATGAAGAGATTGCCTGGCTGTGAATGGCACCGGAAGTAGAAGCTGCAGAAGCAATGGTAAAGGATGGCTGAGCCACAGCTGCAATTTCAAAGATGGGTTTCATTTTGAAGAAGTCATAGCATGTCTGAGCTCACCTGGTGGCTTTATTTCCAAGTGCCCAAATTAGCCAAAAGTCAGATGGAAATGGAGAAGGGGGGGTGTGAACATCAGTGACAGGCTTTCAGACGGATGGGTGGATGCATGGACTGTGTACCTGCTGGTAGAGGAGCTGAGGGTGCAGCAAGGAGAGACTTTTATGGTGTCAAATATTCCCCTGTTCAGCAGAGACAGACTCATTCTGGAGCAATAATCCCTTTCCTGCAGTCAGATAATTCCTGTGTCTATATTCTCTGGCCTGGGTGCTTATCTGCTTCCCTCCCCATTGTTGCTGGATGCATCACTGTGTTTATCTTCCCAGCACCCTCCCTGAGGCAAGCAGTGCTGTCATCCCCCAGGTACCACAGAGAAACTGAGAGGGATGGGATGGGGACGCTACGGGACTTTGCCATGGTCACACACAAAACTGGCTGTAGAGTGGAAATGACCCCAAGGTACAGACTTATACCTTTGTTTCAACACTCAGATGGGGGATGAGGAGAAAAACAGACTCCAGGTCCATAAAAAAGGCAAAGGGAGGTCGTGTGCGTCTACCAAGTCCCCAGATGCATTTCTCCCTGGGGAAGTCAGCTCAGACTCAGCAAAACCTGTGACCCTATGGATGAACTGTAGGCAGGGCCAGAAATGCATTTTCAGGTGAAGGAGCCATGCCTTTGCTGGAGCCATTACATTGTTTGGCACTTGAGTAGGATTTAGGGTCTTCTCTGGGGACTGCTTATTTTTGAGGGACATTGCTGTGAGGGAGATGCAATTCCTGCCCAGCAGAGATTGGAGAAGACCAATTCCCTGCCCAGCAGCTCTGGTGACCAAGATAAAGTCTTCATGGTAATGCCCATAGCCAGCAGCTTCCAATGGGGAGAAGGTCACCAGGGATGCAGGAGCTTCATGCAGCTGTGGCAATGTAGAGGGTATGAGCACCAGAGCTAAGTAGCTTTAAGCTGTGTGGATAAACCCAAACACATTGCTTTCTCATTTTGCTGGCTGAGTAGAAGAATACAGGGTTGTAATTCTTCCTTAAAAGCTCCACCCCAAACCTGTCTTCAGAGCAAAGGTACACAGTCTCAGTGTTGTCAAAATGCTGCTCACCCATGGGACCCACCTGAACATGCTCTTTGCTCTCCCATTCCTTTGCTAGACACAGTGGCCGGGAAGAGCGAACAGTGTAGGGGAACGCAAATGCCTCCTCTCCCCAGAGCCAGATGCGATCACCTGCTTGTCACAGCCAGCTGCGGGCTGTCTGTGTCAAGGAACAATCTGACAAAGTGCACCGGATGAAATTTTGCTGGCTTCTGTCTTTAGATAAGGGCGCTATCACTGACTCAACATATTTTATGTATAACACACCCGATGCAAAAAGCATTCAAGCATCAGGCTTGTTTAAATGTATTTGATGGTATCTGGAAAAACCAGTTAACACTTCTCGGCTCGATGCAGGATGTTCTGTGTGGTGAATCACTTCAGGAGAGGCCATCGTGGCTTGTCCTCCATGCTTAAACCTGCCTGCTAGCCAGGGGCAGAGGGGAGGGAGGAGGACAGTCTCCTTCATAAGGTCATGATGAAGTAGCTTGGCTCTCCAAGGAGCAAGAAGACCTCAGGAGGAGCAGGATGGACACAGTCTGTCTGCAAAGACTCCTTCCACCTCCACAGCTGTGAGAGTGGAGACATTTGGCCAATGTGCCAGTATTTATCAATCAGCACTGAACATATCTGAAAATCTTACAGGAACCTGAGACTGCTATGTCCCTTTGCCAACACCAGCAGCATGGGTGTTGTCCCGAGACCTTCATGGGTTCTTCCACCAACACACACCCCTGCTTTCAGTGGAGAATGTCCCTGAGTATGGTATTGCCATGTTGCATAGGGTTGTTGTCTGGGTTTGACCTCATTTTCCCCTACCTGGGAAGGAAGTGATAGTCCAGATAAATATTTTCCAGAAAAATTAAAATGCCACCACTTTTTTTCAGAGGTGTTTTGTTGCTGTTTTTTTTAAACTGGATTATACAAGAACACATGAGAAGCAGATAGAGGCAAATCACTCCCAAGGCTTTCTTTCTATTTACAAGATAGTTCTTATCTTGAATTTATGATCCTTCATCAAAGCTCATGTGCTAGTTGTAAGAAAATACACAGTTTGGTTGTGCTGTCCTACAGAAAATATAACACACCTTTACTTTTGAACCAGTAGAGATTTTCTGGGTTAGGGTAGATATATCTGGGGAGAAGTGAGAAATAAAGAGATGCATTACTCTCTCTATTACTTCTCAACAGTCCCATCCCTGCTCATCAAACAAACAAGGTGGAGTTTGCACACAAAAATCCTCCATTGGCCATATATCAAAACAGGGAATTCATGCTAGTACCTACGCTTGCAGAGGTTCACATGTTATCATTAATTATGAGGCTGGGCAATCACCAAATGAATTCAGCTATCATTTGCTTGAAAACACATTGCTACTTTTCCCAGTGGTAAGGAAAAAATTGTGCAAACGGAACCTCTGCATTTTCTGAAGAGGCAAAACCCCAAATACAGGTGACCTAATACTTATTTGATCAGTTTATTTTTGAAGTCCAGCTACTGCTTCTGGGATGTTTAGGGATATTGGTATTCCATCATAGCACAGTTTGGGCTACCTGGAGAGAGAAGGTGATGGTGATCAGTACAAGGATGTACAGTTGCAGCACAGGGTCAGCACCATGTTCTTCTTGTACAAGGGAAAAAGTGGTGAAAATCTTGCCCCCTCTCCTATTTTTGTCATCACTATTTGCTGGGAGACAGGGGTGAGATTTGAAATACTTTAAGTGGCATTAGCTTGCTGGACTTCAAGGATCCCCGATGCAGATGTTGCTGTTTGGCGAGTCAAGTCCGTTCTTCCCTTGTCACTGATGGAGAGAAGCAAGTTCCCGACCTCTCTCAGATGCTTGCCCTGGGAGAGGATGAACCCTGCTGTGTAACTCCTCTTTTTTGGGTTACTGTAAAGTGGGATCAAGAAGCTCAAAGCCAGAAAATACTCACATGCAGCCTGGTTACCACCTATGGAGAAATCCTGCTGTCCCTTCTCAAGGCTGCTGCTGACTGGGCTGTGAACTGAAGCAAAGCACTTTCCTTATTCTGGACCCCTGTTTCTCCATCTGCAAAATGAGGTTTACAATTTGGAAAAAACATTTAAAAATCCATGGATGGGATTCATCAGCTACATACAAAAAAAATCACAACTATTTTTCTAAATTACAGATTAACAAATAAATTATTATTCCCTGTGGGTACCAAGAGGCAGCACTTTGCTGGTGTTCAGAATTTGGGAGGAAAACTCCAACAGTATCATATTTATTTTAATTTTTTATGTTTAATACCTGTGCTTTCCCGCAACAGCCTGTGCTCTGCTCCTTGGTTGGGGTACAGGAAGAGGAGGAGAAGGAGAGGAAGAGTATGCATGTGCATGTGTCTGTGTGTGTAGGGTGGTTGGGGCTAGTGGTGAAGGATCCTTTTGTGAAGATCAGCAGTTCTCTGCGCTTTTATCCCAGGCAAAGATTACATTTAACTCCCAGGGGTCTTTGCTTCCTCAGATCCTTTTCAGACTGAGTCACTGTAGCACTGCAGATAGTTTTGGGTGTCCTTTCATTTTTTTTGACAGTATTAAATATATACCCCAGTGAGCCATAAATCAGTGGTTTATCAGAGAATAAATCATATCTGTAATAAGGGACCACTTCTTTTTAATTGGACAGTGCATTAAATGAAACAGATATACTTCCTCAAAGAATAAAAAAATGTGTCAGCTAGCCTTCTTTAATGAATTTTAATTTTAAAGCACCTTTTCTTTGAGAGAAAAGCTATTTTTCCCCCTCTCTCCAGTAAAATTATATTCTAACTGGAGGATTTGCTGAGTTTTATGGGTTATTGTATTCGCAACACTTTATCTTTCCTTCCTACAGTAATGTAGCAGCCTTTTCTCCAGGTTCAAATTGGCTTGTGTTGAGACAAGACTTTTAGCAAATAAGTATTTGTTTGTGTGTGTGAGATGTCCACGTGTTTACATATGTGCACACGTGTAAATGAAAAAGGCATGTCTCTGACTCCAATTGTGAGACCCAGCCCACCCTGACTAAATGCTATGTATGAGAATTGCTTCTACCTTCTGGCTTAGGCAGTGATAAGGCTTTTCCCCCAAGAACAGCAACTAAACAAAGCCGAGACACACTGGTAAAACTTGCCTTAGAAATGCTGAGACTAGAAATTATGCAAACATGGCAAGGCGGTATCTGAAGTGTTTCTGCAAATAGACCGTGCCAGGTCACAGTTCTGTTGGCAAAATCTTTTATTCATTTGCTGGTGGATAACTGATTGGATAAGATTTTATTTGTGAGAGCATTGCCACAAAAGACACGGCACCTCTAACATCTGCCTACATCCTGGGGAAAATCTGTGTACTGGGACTACTCTCCTAGCTGACTTTTAAATAATTTGGGTAATGAGTAGTGACCACAGGGAGTAAACTCCTTGGGAAGAGGAGGAGGATTCATTTTATTTTGTAAGCAGGTATGGACCATCTGATCAGGGAATGAAACAATACAATATGTTAAAGGGTCAGAGACACAGCACAAATGGCATAAAATTGTAAAATAGAGATGACGTGCTTTCTTGCTCTCATTCAGATCACAACCTCTTTAGGGCAGCAACAACTGACCGAGAGTTGGAATTCTGGTCCTTTGGGAAAATCCTGACGTTTTGTTTTTGGCAGAGCTGGTGCTTTGTCACAGACCAGGAAGAGCCGAAAAATTCTCATCTGAAGGGTTGTGCTCTGCAGATGGCTTTCGTGTCACCTGAAGTTAGGCGTCACATCTGAACAAGTCAGCTGGGAGCATTTGTAGCTGATGAAAGAAGAAAAGCCCTTAAGGAGGTGGTGGATCCCATTGCAGGATAAGTGTGCAAGGGTGGTCATTCATGTGCTGTTCCCTCTGTGGGGCCAGGGCTGTGGGATCTCCTACCCCACACTGCTTTGATGCAGGTAAGGATGAAGTCCTGATACCTAATTGTGGTTGCAAGTCTGGTTAGGAGCTTGGTGAACAGGGAAGAACATGGTTACAAAGCACAAATAGCAGGTCTTCCGTAAGGTATCTAAGACAGAATTAGATGGCTTCCACAAAAAAAACCAAACCTACCACCACAATGAAAAAAACCCAAACTTTTTCAGAAACCAACTTTTCCATTAAAAAACAGCCCTGACGTCTGCCCCAGAAGGTAAGTGCAGAGCAGAATGGGAAGGAGGCATCTGACTGCATTCACCACTCTGGGCTGTCTCCATCCCTCCCATGGCGAAGGTGGCTGGCCACGTGCGAGCCAGCCCAACCAACCCAGCGTCACCTACCCCCTTGCTCAGCAATAGCATTTTGTGAAGGCAGCCAACATTTTCAGGTCCGTTAGCTGCTGTGTAAGAGGTATTAACTTCTGGTTCCTTTGGCTGCCCACCCTTCACTCCACCAGTGCCTTGCAACATCACGGCCCCACTGTTTCTTGCTCTCATAAGGCAGACAGACTCTGCAATAATTTTCTTCTCAATATGCTGTTAGTAAAATCCTTATGAATTTGAATATCTTTTATTATTTTCAGCCCTGTGCTTATATTTCCTATCCACACCTTGGGTGTGATTTCCCTCCCCTGAGTGCCCAGCTGGGTCACTGTAGGTAATAATTGATTATTAGCTCTGGGCAGAGGCAGCATGAATTTCAAACTAGGCATGAGAAGATATTACAGACAGAAATATAACATTATTTCAAACTTCTTGTCCTTGGTGGGTTTGGAGTAGGTATCATTTTCTTTTTTTGTTTTGCTGGTTGAATTTCTAAGAAACTAAAGGCTTAGAAATGTACAGAAAATTCTTTATCCTTGTCATCTTAATTCATACCTTATCTAGTATGACTGTTTCCTGGTGCATCATTTGTCTTTAAATGCTTTGAAACCATAGCTTTTTTTTTCCTCATTTGCTTTTCTGTTAAATTCTAGAGTAGTTGAATGAAGACACTTGCCCACATCTGTGTATTTCTTACACAAGTTATTCATTGTTCAGCAATTTAAAAGGTAAAATAAGACTGCATGGTCATCATCATATACAGTACATTAAGCCTTGAAGCTTAATATCATATATAATGCATGTTTCTTTCTGCATAATGAGATTTGGAAACCTAGCAGACAGCTTTTTTTCAACAGAAAGCTTCCAAAATTAAAAAAAAAAACCAAAACAACAGAATAAAGTGTTTGGGGAACTGCTTTGTTTAAATGCCTGTCAGTTAACCAGATTGGTCAGCTGAAATTAAAGCTTTGCAAGGTATCTTCTCAAAGGAGGACCCTGCCATCTCATCCCACATTGCTACAACTACTATCTATTGCAACTGCCAGGATGTACCTGGGTCTTGACATCTCCTTCTTGCCAGCAGAGCTGCAGTTTTCACAGCGACGGAATGTGCCTCTGAAACAAACTGGGAAGAAGGTAAAGACTCTACATGGATGAGATTTGATGACCCTGTGTGGCATCACAGACAGAAAAAAGTCAAGCTCAGAAAAACATGCTACACCTGCCCTCACTTCAACAGAGATCAGTCACCTCTGCCAGGCTGAACTTTGATTTTGGTTGTGCGCTGATCACCCTACATGCCCACTCGACCGTGATAGGATGGGGTCTTGCCTGCGTTAGGAAAATACTGTCCAAATTTGCATGCTGTCTTAACACAAGTATAATAAAAACAATATAACACAAGAGCAGTAGGCAAGGAGTGGTATGCCATCTAGTGTGCACTGTTCGGTTAATAAAAAGGGTATTTACTGCTCAGTTGAAGACATTACGTCCTGAGGTTTAAGGAGGCTGCCTTCAGTTTTTGCACAGTTCTTAATGCTTAAATAACTTCTCAGGGCTGGGCACACCCTATGCCAGGCGGGATGTCTGTTTTAAACCCAGACACTTGGCTCTGGAGCACATGGGCTGCAAGGAGGAACTGTGCAGGCTGGTGTCGCAGGGGGGTTTGCTCCTCTGTCCTCAGTGAGCCACTGAATGCACCAGCAACAGAGAAATCAAGGCAAACCAATGCAGAACATTTGGTTTCCTCTGTCTTTGCCATGGAAAGGTCCACCATGAGTTTCCCTCTCCTCCAGTTCACGCTCAGCCCTGTCCTGAACTAACCCCACCATTGCTCCAGCATCATTGTCAGGTCCTTACAGGGAAGGTGCCTGTGGGTGCAAGACTTGTGGGTGCAGGGATGAGCTGGGTCCTCGGGGGTCTGGGTGCATACGGGCTCCACTGCACCTTGCACCAGATCCCACCAGGATGATGGGGCTGTGCTCATGGTGGGGGCAGAGAGGGGAAGGAGGACACCCCAAAGCCCTCAGGAAAGTGAGGACGCCCTTGCTGGTTTTGGGTGTCATGTCCAACCTGCCAGTGGGGCACAGGATGGGTGACCACCTCCTGGGGAAGGTGGGGAAGGAAAGTTGGGATGTGAGAGCCCACCCTGGCACGTGGCCAGGAATGGCCTTCTGGTGTGATGTGCTCTTGGATTTTATTTAAATCAGTAAGACGAGAGGACAGTTCAGAGCACTGGATTAATTCCACTTTCTCCCTCTCGCTCTCTCTTTTTTTATTAGGAAAATAAAAGAGACTTTGAAATATTAAGAGAGAGTGGGATTAGAGCCCTCTCCTGCTACCCCAGTCTTTCCTCCCCTATTAATTTCCACTTGATTAGAATTCTTTTTGAAGTATTTAAATATGGACAATAGGAAAAAGGGAGGGTGAAGTTATTGAATATCAGTTAAACTGTATTAATATAAGCTCAGTTCCAGCTTTTATATAGATACTTCATATATATGTATAGTTTCCACTAGGAATAAAGTAGATCTATCCCTCCTCCCCTACCTAAAGTAATTATGATTTTAAAAAAAACTATAATGAAACTCTTAAACTTTAATAGCCCATTTATAAATCCCCAGCTTAAAATTTAAATGCTTTAAAAAAAGTTTGAGAACTGTAGAAATTTGATTCCCCCCCCAGCTTTTTTCTTTTCTTACATAAGAGACACTTTTATACCATAAAACTTTTGAAGCCGCACAGCATTTCACGAACAGTCACCCCTGGCCTTGGTGGAAATTGGGGTGTTAAGGGGCCAGTAAGGAGGATGTAGGGCTTTCTGTGCTAGCGTGGGGAGGCGGTGGTACTCACCCCTGTGCCAGCGAGGTGGTCCTGGTGGCCTCACCTAGGTCTGGAGAACAGCTAGAAAACAACTTCTCTCTTTGATGGCCAGCACCCAAATGCTTCGCCATTATACTGGTTGTGATACAGAGGCCCTGAGCTTTTATTTTCTTAGTGAAGAGTAAATCCGGGATTGCTGATGGATGGTCTGGGGTTCCTGCGACAGACAGCACTGGGTGTCCATGTCATGGTCATTTTGCACCTCCTGACTCATCACCTGCTGGGAGCCGAGCCGTTCTTTGGTGTTTTATTTATAAATCGGTACTTTTATAAACCAGATTTAGATATCTCCATCCAGATTCATAAATCCTCTCAGCTAACCTAAGAACTGCAGTTTGATTTACAAACCATGACTTTTCACATCAGATTTAACTCTTTGACTGACTTCCCAAACATTTGATTGGCTTAGAAGTCAGGAAATAGATTTACAAATCCTAAAACATAATCACAAGTCATGCCAATAAGTTCTAAGCCAAAAAAAAAAAAAAAAAAAGTGTTTGTTTACAAATCTTCTCTTTGCATTAGCAGTACAAGAGACTGATTTATAGCCCAGCACTCTGAGGTCCTGTCACCATTATGATCGGCTGTATAGATCCAGCCCTTTCATTTGAATGCAAAACTCTGATCTGTAAATCTCAGTTGGCTTTTCTAGCTCTGACTGAGCCTAACCTATAGCTAGGCTGTAGGATACAACAGGAGCTGACATGAGTCCCACCATTATCACCAACCTCTATGCCCAAGAGATGACTACAAAATGACCATTGCTGCCACCCATGAGAACACAACACCAACTATTCCAGGAGGAGGGACATGATTACTGTGGCTGCAATGGAAACCTTTATAAACTTAAGATGCTTAGCAAGAGGAAGGCAGTTACTCAGGGAGGGCATGTTTTTAGGAACATGTGTTCCCCTCTCCAACAGGTTATGGCACGTCCTCAGAATTGCTGTGGTTCACATCCTTCCTCTCCATGCTGCAGCGCTCCTCTATCCCATCTCCTAGGACAGGCTTGGTTAGCACCAAAGTAATCACAACTCCTAGTCTTGTGTTCTTATAAATGCATTGGAAACAGTGCAACTGATATATTTTTGTGGTGCCTCCACTGTGGCTTGATGGGCCCTGTTTGAAGGGGAAAGAAAAGGAATTTTATATCTGCCTGTGGATAATTTGTTATACAGCATTTTCAAAGCATCATGTCATTTCTCTGAGGTGAAGGACCTCTGCACCAGATTCAACAAATAAACACTCCGTAATTTAGCTGTTTCCCTTGCAAATTGTTGTTAATGATGCAAACTCCCATTTTCTGTAATGTTCTGGAGAGAGTTAGAGTTAAAAATAACTTGTCCACAACTTCTAATGTTAAAATGTGCAAAAGCACCTTCAGAATTCAATGATTACTTTTTTTTATTTTACTCCTTCGTCTTCCAGATATACATCATAAAGCAACAACTGGCACTAATTCATTTTCCCCTATGCAATCACCTTTCAAGGAAAAAAGCAGCAAGGGTTTTCTACCAGGTGTAAACATGAGGAATAAAAGGCCAGATAACAAAGAAGATTTCGTGGAAACTCACAGATATGGGCATCCAAGTGTAAAGTCTGCAACCAAATGATGGGCAGTAATTTTCAGATGACATTTTGTAAATAGAAAGCTGAAAAATGCAGCCTCAGAGTCATTTTGGGGGCAGGAACTTGAGAATCTAGAGGACATCAGTGGAGGAGGCACACATCACCAGAAAGCTTGGTCTTTTTTATTAGAAAGAAACAATCAATTTAAGGAATAACTCACTTCCACCACCACCACCCTTCAGTCTCCTGAGGTAGGTCTTCACTAAAGGGAGGGTTTACTCCATGGGTGCAGATTTTCATCTCTTGTCCTATTTTTTGTGCTGGCTGGCCTACAAACTGGGGCTATCTTACAGATGCTGGTTGGACTTGGATTGCAAAGCAATGCCAAGATCCTCACCTGCTCTTTGAACTGGACTTTGCATGTTTTGCTCATTCCCTTCCTGGCATCAGATTAATAAAGGGTCCTTTCCTAATTAAAAAACACTTGGCACTCATAGTGCCCTGGGCTAAACCTTACCTAGATGCAAGGAGAAAGAGTCAGTCCCTTGGAGTCCAGCTTCCTTCCTCACACCAAGATGCCCAAGAAAATGCCATTTCCATTTCCGTCCCCCAGAGACGACTTCTGTCTAATATTATTATACTTTCTCCACCCACCTCTTCCACCATGTGCCCTTAGGAGCTAGTAATAATAATATTGCAAACCCTGTAATAAATATTGCGATCACTGCCTAACAGGCAGTCTAAAAAGGCTGAAGATAAATAAATAAAGAAAGAAAGAAAGAAAGAATTTTCCCATTTATCTGTGAGTGTGAGAAAGGGTGAGAGAAAAGAGTTAGCTATTAAAGATCTCGCATAGCCACAGGCAAATTCTAGCATCGTCTCCTTGCAGAGACCTTTTTTTTTAAAGCAGAGATTACTCTGGCGATTCAAGGTGCTATCAAGCTCTAACCAGGGACAATTACAAGGCTCCAGTTGGAGCGTCTGAGACGATTCTTACGTCTGATAAGGTTGAAGGAGAATAATGGAAGGAGGGAAGTGATAATGGACTGCTGAATGGGTGGGTTGAGGTATCATTGCCATAGAGCCTGGAGACAGAAGCAGCTGCTGATGCAGAGAAGGTTTGTTTTTTACCGTTTTTTCCCCCATTTTGTTGCATAAGAAAAAAAAAATCTCTGAACATACACTTCAGAATGATTTTTTCTTTCTAGCTCCAAGCAATACTAGAAATACCACTCACCAATATTTTTTATGCCATAAAAGCATTCATAAAACAGGCCTGCGTGCCTTGCCTCACTGTGTTCAAGAAGTTTGGAAACCATGTTTTCTGTTCTCTGCCCATCACCAGTTTACTGAGGACCAGGCTGGACCCTGTGGCTGCTCTCAAAGTACCCAAGGAATGACCAACTCAACACCCCATGCCTCACAAGGTGAGCTAAGCCAGGGAGCCAGGGGTGTCTACCCCAGTGCAGATGCGAGAGAGGAGCAATCTCTGCTTTCAGGTCCTGGGGTCTTCCAGCTGGCACTGGTCCTCCATGTTTTCTTGGGGGCTGTGATCCTAAAAGCAAGACATGCTTCCCTGATGGCCTGGGAGCAAAGAAGGAAAGCTGTCTGGCTTGCTCTTCTCCATCATTCACATGGAGACCAACCACCCAGAAAATCCAGCCACCAGTAAGGGATGAACACCACCACTGGGCTGCCTCGCTCACCCCACAGAGTGGTCTGAACCCTGCCTGAGCCCTCCCTTCCACTCCCTTGCTGGCCAGTTCTCACCAACTTGTGGGCCATGACTTGGTCTTCATAAAACTAGTATCGCTGGTAGACCACAGAGAGCATTGATGAAGCTTTCATTATATTTTTTGCTGAGATTCCTTTTCCTGGGCCAGATTTTAGCTGATAATGAATTTGGTGCATTTAAATATCCAATAAACAAAGTCTATTGTTTTTCTCCTTTGATTATGAGACTCTTCTCTTTGGCACATGCTTTTATCTCTGTCTTTCCTTTTTGGAAGTATAAAATTAGATCAGGATTTGATTTTTCTTCTTTTATCAAGGCAAGGCAGAGTTGCCTCTGTCTTTTCCTCTGTACTATGAAAGGCCAGCAAATACCATCAAAAATACCTCTTCAGGAAAGAGGGATTTCAGAAATAAAAACAAATGAAATCTTTCCTAGATCGGAGCTCCAAAAACCCCTCTGACATACACAAATGTGGAGGTCCTTGTAAAGAGAACACATACACAATGCATTTTTGTTTGGCCCAAGAAAAGATACTTGCAGTTTCCTGAGAGCTGGACAAATCCTGGCCGGTGGGGTGGAAGAGCTCCAGATGGCATCCAAGGGAGCTTTGTGAGGAGTGGAGAGAGAATCACAAAAACAGACAGTCATTTGCAGCTATGTCTTGACCAAAACTTGCAGAGAGGTGATGCCAGACACATACCAAACCCCCAAACCATGTCATTTGCATTAGGGAAATCACAGCACTGCTTTTGGGGTGGGATTTCTCTCACCTGCCTTTGAATACTGACAGTGTCAATAGCTGAGCTGAGGGGTCCAAACTCATGTTCCAGCCCAGGGAGACGAACATACCTTCATGGAGTGCAATTCATCCAACCATCCTGAGATGGGATGGACTGTGGTCCAGAAATGTCCATTTCTCTCTGTAGGCAAAGAGTTCAGGTGTAAACAAGTACACCCTGTTCACCTCTAAAGGCAATGGGATAACTCCACATTTGAAATATAATCCACTTGCCTCCTAGGTTTTAAACCAGTAGAGATCTGGGGTTTTAAGCAGGTCTGCTGCGTCAGATGGTGTTGAGTCTGGTGCATTCACCTGACTCCAGGATCTGCGGCTTTAAGGAGGATAGAACAGATTGTGAGAAGAATGAGAGATGATAACACTATGAACTTCACAAACCGACTCGTGTCTGTGTCATGCAAGACCCCTCTCTCTTTTGTCCCATGTGCTCTGAGCATACCTCATCAGGTGATAGCGATTCAGCAAGTCAGGGGATTGCTTACCCTTGTAGGTCTTCAGCTCTCTTCTCCCCAAACACTTGGAACTGCAGGTGTCAGAGGGGACAATTACAGGGGTTAATGGACCAGGGATGCCTGCAGCGTCATTCAACAGAGACACCAGTGCTCCCAGTGTGTCGTTGCAGGGCAGGAGATCTTCAGGATAGATCTACCCAGAGGGACAGACAGTGTGTGTTCCTGCATGCAGAGCCACCACCACCCCTGCTCCCCGCTTGGTTCCCTTTTTACCAGCTTTTTGTGGGACATGGAGGGCACTGAGAGCTGGGTCTTGCACGTGGGTCCAGAAGCAGGGTAGCACTGGGGGGAGCTGGAAAGAAGACATGAGCATGAAATGCACCTAGAGAAGACTAGGCACTCATGGTGTGTCTTTGCAGAGGGCAATGTGCTAAGGCATGTACATGTCCATTTCTTAATTAAAACAAAAAGAAGAAAAAGTAGAAAAAGCTGGTGTCAACTGCAACGCTTGAAGATATTTGGTGTTTCCTTCCTTGCCACTTCAATTTACTCTTCCTCCATGCCAAGTTCCCTACCTTGAGCCTTTGGGTGAGCTGAGAGCACAGAACTCAATGATTGAAAGAGCCATGAATTTCTGTATGAGCTTCACACAAGCCTTCCTGCTCTTCTCCAGCATGCACCTTTTCAGAGAAACAGGCAGGAGAAAATGCCTTTCTGCTCTCTGCCATTGTAATGGACTAAAATAAAGGAGCTGCTGTGTGATGCCAGGAGAAAGGAGATGTTATCTGTCCAGGTTATACCCTGGATACTAAATCCAAATGCATTTCAACCAAGATCAGTTGCTTAAAAAAAAAAAAAAAGAAAGAAAGAAAGAAGAAAAAGTTGATTTTCTTTCCAGCTCTTGGAAGTGAATCTATTTGGTGTCAGGCTGAAAGAAGACAGCGTGTAAGTAACTGAGAAAGTGTTTACTCAGTGAATTAGTTCAGCTTTCATTGTGCACAGAGGATTATGGCCTCAGCAGTAGATGAGCTCCATTTCAGGCTGGAGTGGCTCACTTAGCTACCTCCAGGGCAGGACTAATTATCATAGGACTTAGGCCATTAAAGGGCTTTAACTACCAGTGCTCTCTCTCAGGTCTGGATTAACTGTTTGCCTAGAGCAAACTGCCTAGATAACCATTCAACCTAATGGCCTGCTTTGATTTCTCTGCCCCCTTTGCCCACCCCTTTCACCTTTAAAATTTACATTATTGGCAGATCTGGAACAATAGGTAAGAATATTAATACCATTGCTGCAAAATGTCAAAGGGGGTTTGTTACAGATTTTTTTTTTTTTTTCTCTTTTCCTTTACCACTGCTAAGGCAATTTTAGGAAGTACTATCTTGCATGGCAGAGAGCCCTTACCTGACTCAGGTGGATTAAGAGGGGCTGCTCAAAAGGCATGAGCACCGAAGGAAAATACCAAAATGCCCACAGAGCGCAGCTCTGTCTTACTCTGTTGTCTACATGACAATAATTGTGGCAGAAGGTATTCTGCATAGAAATAGCAAAATGCTATTATGCCCCAGGGCTCTAAATAGCCAAGATGAGAGCAGAGTTATTACCCTACTTCTCAGAAGAAGAGCTGGGGTACAGAAAGTTTAAATGTTTTGCCCAAGGTAACAGACAGAGAATGTGGCAGTGGCTGGTCTGCTCCTTATCATTAAAAATATATTTGAAAAATTATCTAGTGATCTTTCTTTAACACCAGTCTTCTCAGCTTTTCTGGCAGCATGTCAGCACATCTGGGTAGTTTTCAGGCTGGAAAGGGGTGAGTGAATGAGGTACAACTCAAGACTATAAAATCATATGCAGCTTGGACAGCCAGCTTGTTCTAGTACAAGGGAGGGCATCAAAGGAATCTAGCAGGTGGCACACTGGAAACAAAATAGGTAGTTCTTCACACCACAGAGCTGGGCAGCACCTTGTTTGTCCTGAAGGTATGTGGGTTCAGAGTCACAGAGGAAAAGTTCCTTTTAAAAGAACTTGTACAGAAGTGTAGAGAGGGTGGACTTCTGGTCTGCTCCTCTGTTAAGGCTTGTAGCCATAAGGTTGCAGAGGTGATCTCCTTCATGCTGACCAACACTGCGTTGCTGTTATCTTCTACTCTGCCATGCCTGTGTCCCCTCAGTACAATACTTTGGGTGCCAGGGAGACCAGTCCATAGGAGTTCTTGGCACCATCTGAAGGTGGAAATATTGGCAGTGACCTCACACCTCTTCATCCCTAGAGTAGCAACCTTAAGATAGTTTTTCCTCTCCACCTTCCAGTTTTACATGGTGAAGAAAATACTGTTTAATGCCAGTCCCTACACTGAGTATGCATGGCCCAATATGGCAACCATTTACTGGCACAGATGGCTTTATTCATGTAACTCAGGCATTTTGGAAGGAGCATTTGTCCAGTTAAAGCCCATAAAATCCATGAAGCAAAGATTAAAAGGTGGAATGTGTATTTGTACTCCTCCATGTACTTACATCCTTCACAAACAGATAAATAAAATAAATATTTGTGCAAAACAATATATAAAAATCAGTTTGATTTTTGTGGCACTTCTCTTCCCGTTGTCACCAAATTAACGGAGTGCAGCTCAGAAACATGCTGTCTACAGAGTGGAAGACAGCCCTGACCCAACCAGACAATGGTTTTAGATGGGTGGTAGATGCTCAGCTTCATATATGCATAGCCTTCTCAAACTCAGGAAGGTTATGTGTGTGTAAGGTTAAACACATGCTCACAGATGTATAACAAAGCCCAAAAAAAGATGCTTGGGTCAGCAACAGGGCACAGCCTGCATAGATTAAACCAACTCAGGTTATCTGAATAAAGTCAAGCTCTTGCAATCAGGTTTTGCTGATGACATTGCCTTGAACCCTACCGAAGCCCTGGGACTAGCTCTGCTACGTGCCTGTGCTGGAGCCTGCATCCTCAACAGGGACCCTGCATCCCTTCTCATTCCTGGCATGCTGGGAGCACACAGCATTTGAAAGCAGTGCCTGTCCAGCAAAGGGTGTTTCTTCCTCCTTTGATGCTTTTCCCCGCTGCTTTGTTCACAACCTTTCTTGGCTAACTAGATTCTGCATTTTATAGCCCAGCTGACAGATTTCACAGCATTTTTCAGAGCTCTGAAGTCTCTTGCAGGTGGTTGAAACATGCCAAAATCGTGTTCTGCTGCTTCGTCTATATGGAAATTGTCTAATTTCTGCCTTCCTCTGATCTCTTACTCTGAGGATAATGGGGTTTAGTAGTTTCCCTTCTTGCCCCTGCTGCAGGTGTGAACCGGAATACAAGACAAACTGCTTACTGGAGTGCAAGTTATTTGTTGTCTGCAGATGAATGGAGCTGGTTTTCATTTCCTGTGATTCTGAGTATTAAATTCCTTCCCCTCGTCATTTACCCATTGCTTGACATCTTCTGCTTTCAACTCATTCATTCCTCATCGCATCTGAAAGCCATCACATTGAGGCCCATCAAGAAAAAATAACTGCAGCAACTCACTAAGAAAAAAAGAGGCACATAATTGTGAAACAGCAAGCAGGTACCTTTGAAGAAAAGGCATTTTTCAGAGGAAAAGTAGACCATCTGAGGATTTCCTCTCTTGGTACCAAGGGTGCTCCAAGCCTGGCTGAAACATCTGCCTATGAAATCTATCAAGAAAGCCCCCAAAATAAAAATCAGAACTGGAATAATCTAGGAGCAAGCGAATCTGCTGTGTCCTCACCAGGAGAGCTGAAGACTGTGCACTTTCGGAGGCAGTGACTGTCTCTTACTGTGTGCTTGCTCAGCACAGCGAGACCCTGACCTGCTTTGTAGCAGACAGGGATAACTGCAGTGAGACAGGAACCCTAGAGCTAAGGCCAGACAGGCAAAGCATGTTCTGGTGCCTCCTCTTATTTATCAAATGCAGGTTTCCCACCTTCCAGTGAAACTGCAATTAACTTGTAAACGCATGCTACAAAATTAATTTTCCACCAGCTGCTGTTATGCAGCTAGAGGAAATAAGTCAATGAAACACCAACATGAACTCCGATATAGTCCTCACAACAAGTTCTGCCCTGATACAAAAAACCCTATGAAATTTTTAAGCCCAGCCCATCTTACACAGAGAGAGCCCAAGGACTAAAAGGATTGTAAGCCCACTTGGTGATACTCCGCCCAAAACACTCCTGCCTCTAACACAAGCAACAGCGACAGGAAACAGCAGGCTGAACTCTACAGCCAGGCCAGCTGTTGTGTAGCACTGTGTTGAGTTTGAACTGAAACAGCATGAGAAAACTCAGGTGTATGTCCATATTCTGAGAAAGTAGTCCTCATTTTGGAGAGATAACCAACTTACCATAGTCAGGTGCACTTGACTCCTACCCCCAAGCTTGTGCTAGGTCTCTTCATCCTACACTTGGAGACTAGACAGGGAAATAGTCTTGACAAGTGTCCCACTTACCCTGAAGACAAAAGTATATGCCTACAGCGCAGCAAAAGAAGGTCCACCAAACAGTTTGAGTAATATGCTACATAGGCTGTGGATTGGGACAGATTTGCTCTTTTTCGCCCATGCTATTTTTCACATTTCAGCAGGATGCCCCATCCTTTTGCTACGATCCAGGTCTGTCCTTGTCATCCAAGCTGGGGTGATGGCTGTAGCTACAGCTAATACTTGCCTGCAGTGGCCCGCTCTGAACCACCGTGACATCCTGATCACACACCAAGACCTCCTGGCTGTCATGGTGTATCCTTAGCCCAGACCCAGATTTTATTCCCCTGGTGTTTTCCACTCTTGGTGACCACAAGGATGCACGTTGTTCCTATCTTTCAGCAGGATTTTCATATTACAGCTCCAGAATCTCACTGAATTAAAGGTGTTCTTGCATGTCCACTCTGGGCTTTCTTGCAATGGGATCTGTTAGATCCCTAACACAGCCCAGTGCTGCAGTCAAAAGACTAGGCAACGTGAATGATGGCTCTGATTGACTGGGACCATGAGGTCTTTGTGGGTTTATACATGCTCCTCTATGGTAGAAGATAACAAGTTTGCTACCATGTACTGTGAACAGGCATGGTTCTTGATGGCAAGTGAGAAAAGTTCATGCTGCAGATGCAGAAGACTTTAGTCATGGTGAAAAGTAGCTGAATACATCATCCACTTGGAGATGGGTTTTTCTGAAGGCTGGCTCTACAGAAGACAGCTGTGCTGAGAAACAGAGAAAAGACACTCGAAAGAAAGAGCAAAATTAGCTGGGAACTTTAAACATCTGCTCTAGAAAAAAGGAATAACCCATTCCCCCCACATACAATAGCATGTTATGGGAGAACAGCTAATCTTGTAGCATAGGCACAGAACTCAGTGCTGGGAGGAGATAACAAAGACCAGGGGCTCTTGTGTTACAGGTCAGCTGCTGGCCCCCAGCTTTACATCTTCTCAGCAGACACAACAGGCATTGTCACACAATGTCACTATGCCTGTGAGAGATAAGCTCCTGGACGAAAAACAGCTGGCTGAAGCTCAAACCAGGCAAGATGGAAATGATGCTTCTAGGAAAAAAAGAAGTGATTCAGGAATTTTCTAAGAGAATGCTGATGCTCTCTTCCCCCTCGCACAGGGAGAAGAATACCAGCCCAATGGACTGGGGCTGCACTTACTCCTTAAGGCTCAACCTTTGCTAGTCATGAGCAACCTCTGGGCACCTAGGTCACTCTCCTGCTTTCCCTTTCTTTCTGTGAACCTGGCAAGGCACAGGACTTCATCAAGCCAGGTCTGAAATGCCTGCTCTCCAAGATAAGGCTGGCATCACCAGATCAAGGTGAGTTGAAAAGAACAGAGGATGCCAACAAATTGGAGCAGATTTTCTCTCCTTACCTGGTCACAAACCTGCTTTGGGGGCACAGCATTTTCTATATAAATAGAAGGGCCAGGGAGCGATGAGGGTGATGAGTGGAATAGCAGGAATATTTGGAAATTCAAGGAAGGAGTTGTTCCATTTGTTTTGATCCATGAGCTGTTAAGTTCTTATGAGCATTATCAACATGGGAGGGAGTTATTTCCCACATGGAGGAATTAATGAATTGTTTTCCTTTGGGCGTAAACTCTTCCATCCCTTCCACAATGACCATGTGTCCCACAATAACCTCCCGCTCTACTCCCCAGTTTTCTTCTCTCTGCTTCACATGCTTCCTTTGGAAACCAAGTAAAAGTCAAGAGGCACAAGCTGACTATCAAATAATCTACTTGCCAAGGTGACATATAGCTGGATAAATAGTGGGGAAGTAATCTCTTGAGTTAACTCTTGCATCTAGAGTTAATTTAGTTGACCCGTCACCCACTGATTAAAGCAGTCACCTGGAATAAGGCAATTCTTTCTGTGTGGAATGGATTCGTCAATTGAACTTGAATTTCCTCCCTCCTACATGGTTGCCTCTTCCTTCATATGTGTGCCTTTTCTGAGACATGTAGATTCTCTTCTGATGAAGAATTTGCAAGGTCTCTGTCTCATGCCAATGTGGAATAAAGGCCAAAGCCACAGAACTCCTCATGAAACAGAATTTGTGTTTTCTATCGAGCTTGCATAGAGTAAAGGGCAAGAAGTCTCCTCATTGGCAGCTCTACAATACCTGCCTCCAAGGACACTTTCCTCCTAATCCCCAGTAACAGGAAGATTTTTGTGCCCTGAAGCGTGAAGGTTTATGTCTCTTCCACAGCGTTGGATGTTTTGTTTAAAATTCAGAGCATTATAACTACTAAAATAGCATCTGCATTCCCTTCCTGTGGATGCTTTAGCAGCTGAGATCTGCTGACTTGGGTCTTTCGGCAGTAACGCTTTTCACAGTGGTGCAAGGAAATATACCGGGGTGTCAGAGCTCAAACGGTAGTAGCAGGAGTGCTTGTGTCTCCTTCCAGTGGGATCAGGGAGGAGGAGGAGGCTGAGTGACTGGGTCACCGGAGCACTTGGGTTGTCAGCTGTTCCCATCCCTTCTCTAGGACATGTCATGTTCACACAAGGAAGGCCTCAGACCTGCTTATGGTGTCCTCATCAATAGACCAGATGGTTGAGCATCTGCTTATTCATTGTGTCCAATGAACAACCTTTTAATTTAATATCTGCTCTCCTGAGATGTGTATGCCTCTAACAGGCTTAGAGGTTGTCATAACCAGTCACGGTGGGAATGGAGAAAGACAGTTGGACGTCATGTTCCTAAGTAAGACCGGCGGTTGGACATCCCTCCTTCCTTGGCTGGACGTGAGCCACATTGTTAGAATGGCACCAGCAAATACTGGCCAGGGGGGATCTGCACTCTGAAAGGAAAACTGCTGCTCAGTGGCCTGCTCTGGACTCTTGGAAAGCACTTTTAGCACTTGTGATTTCCTACACATTTCCTTCCGCTGATCAACAAAGTTCCCAGAGTCTTCTTCTGCCTGTCCCTGATTCGATGTTCCTTGCAATTGCTGTGTCCTTCAATGGAGTCAGCAGCAGGTGGACCTGGGACAGTTTCCAAAAGGTGGGCTGCCAACCACTCTGCCTGTTAAAGCTTGACATCTAGCTTGCACGACCCTCTCCCTCCTATTATGCTGTGTGCATTCTACATCTTGGTAGTGCACAAAGAAAATTCAAGTGTTTTACAGGAAAATAAATGTGCTATCATGGATATGTATAAAATTGTCCAGGTCTGTGTGGGGAAACTGTGTGTTTCCTCCTCTTTGGACTTGCTCCTTCCTCCTCTTAACACGTGGAACAAATGTCTCCTTTGGACCACGATGGGGTAACTTGGAGAGGTCGGCAGAATTGCTGCAGATGGACCCTGGGCTGGTTTTATTTTTCTATTGAACCTTGATGGAAACGCATGCACAGCAAGTCAGGGCCTGTCCCTTTTCCTTTTTCCTTTCTCTCTCTCTCTCTTTTTTTTTTATTTCTTCCAGGAGTGCTGATGATAAGAAAAGCAATGTCTAAATCTTCTTAATGGTGTTTATGCAAGCAGTTTTGCTTAGCTGCAGTCCCTGCCACCCCCTCCCCCGTCCACCCTCCCCTCCCATCTTCCTGCTAATATCGCTGCTTCATTCCTTTCCCTGTTGGCTATTACTATGGACTACAGCGAATCTAAAACTAAATAATCCCCTTAGTGTCAAGTTTTCTGGGCTGAGCAAATAAATCTAACCAAATGCATTATCTAGGTAGAGGAGGCTGTTGTAAGGGGGAAAAAAGATAAAAGCTATTTTACTTTAAGGCAAAGAGTAAAACCATCATTTTTCATTCGCATTGTACTTTTAAAGGTTTTTTATCATTATTTTATTTTAACTTTACTGCTCAATCCTTTTCTTTTTCCATTGTAATTAAAAAAAAATAAAATGCAGCAAAGCTTCTGAATTTGAGCATTAAAGAGAGGGAGAAAGACCCCAGATAAGGTGCCATTCAAATCCCCCTCTCAGACGGGTAATTCTGATCAGGCAGTAAAGCGGTCTAAATAAATAAACCCTTCCCCACTTCCCCTTCCCCGGGGGAAGGGGGACGAAGGATATTAGAAAACTCATTTACAGGAGGAAGAGCACATGGAAGATCTGCATGTTGCAGAATGAGGCAGAGAGGTCTGTGGTCGTTTTGCCCTGCCTCAAGTTCACAAGGCGGTGGCTCACAGGAGCAGGACCATAGCTGTCTGTGTGTGTAGTGGCAAAGAAGTCCAATTTTGGGGATGGCTCAGCCTGTGTTTGGAGGCAGAGCTAATCAAAACTTGGGGACAAAGTGCTTCAGATCTGGAGAACTGTGTGCTTAACTCCCATTTTCATCTGATGAGTATTTGAAAGCACAAGCAAAGCCACTCAGCTATTAGCCAGCTATTCTCTTCTGCAAATCCAGGGCCAGCATCAGCCAAAGGAGCTCTGTTGGATTTGCACCAGCCAAAAATGTGGCGGACATTGTCTGTAGCTTCTGGCATTCACATGTGAACCAGTTGTGGTCAGGCTCACCAGCCTTCTCTCTTTCCTGATGTCTATACCACATGTGGTCTGGAGAATGGGTGGAGGCAACCTCCACCCAGCAATCCCTCTAGACACCAGCCTCATGAATTGTTCGCATGCATAAACAGCATAAATGACCCAATACTGGCACCGTTTATCTGAATTCGTTCTCTCCCATATTGGTTCTTTTCAAATGCAGACCAGATTAAGAAGATGCCTGGCATGGCTTTTGCAAAATCAGAACCTGACTCACACATTTCTGTAAAATAAAAGCTCTCGCATTTTGGCCTTTATAAGTGAAAAACCAAACAGGTTGCTGATTTTGGATACACACTCTTGGGAAAGATCGAACTGTTGGAGCTAGATGCACTAATAGTATGAGGTGCTGCTCCTTTCACATATGTCCCCCTGGCCAAAGTCTGCCCTCTCCCAGCTCAATGCTTTTTTTCCACTTGAACTTCAGTTTCAGAGTAATTAAATCAACAACTTTTTCTCTGCATTTGGTTTAATCCCTTTGTATATGTTTTGCGTTCCCCATCTCTGTAAGCCAGCCTGCTGAGGTCATCTGCTCTTAAGATCCATTAATTTTTAAATTTCTCCTGGTTTAGATGGACAGATATTACTCCTTGAAACAGATCCCTTGTCTCTTTCTTTTCCCTTTTTTTGATTAAACAACACATAACTTTTTAGACCCCTCTAGTTTAGAGATAAAAACCCAGGAAGAAGAATAGAGGGTTTGTTATATCAGTTCTTTCTATAAATCTTTGCAAAAGAAATAAAATCTCAGGCACTGCTTATGCTGAAAAAAACAGTAAAGACTCCAATGTATTTTGGGGATCAGGATCTGCAATGGACGTCACAAGTAATCACAGGCCAGCTCTTGACCTGCTCTCGGTCTGCATAGCAAGGACACCAGATGAGGACCAGGCTTAATCAATTTGCAATACAATAGTGCAAGCCTCTTGCTCATTTTAATCTAACACTCTTTTAAACATCTGCACAAAACTGCCTGCTTGGCTATGGATGGAGTTCAAAAGCTGAGGAAGAAGAAGAACTGCAATCTTTGATAAACAAGCTGAAGTATATTAACTGAGAAGATCACACTGGATTACCCATGTGCCCTAAGATATTCTGCAACTTCTTCCATGGTCTTATGGCATCACCCAGCACTTCTGCCTCCTGGAAAAACTCCACATGCAATTAAATTCATGTGCACATTATTTTCTGTAAAATCTGGCTTCAGTTTCTGCCAGTATTAACAGTCATTTCTGGGACCTAGAGGAATGTCAAGTGTGCTCCAGTAAGTTCCTGCTGATCTGCAAAGTCCTAGTAAGTGTGTGCTGATACACACTGAGCTTCCTACATTGCCAGAAGGTACTTCCATATTAAAAACTCTTGTAGAATGGCCTGCTATGAAAACAGGCTTGCCTCCTCATATTAGTGTTTTGCCTGGAGTCTCCTCCTATGCAAATCATTGTATCTCAGGAGCACCCCTATGAAATAAGCAATGACTTCTAAAAGGAAGTTTTGGTGGTGGTTTTTACTCACTCCACTTGCAGCTCTATTTTTTCTGTGCAAATAGGAATGACTGACATCCATCGTCTGTGAGATCTGTACACTCCTGAAAAGGAGATTTTAATCAAAACCATTTTCCACTCCCATTGTCCACAGTTGCCCCCCTCCCACTTTGGAGAACCTCAAGCCCCTGCTGGTCATCCTGAAGGCATGGCACCACATGCAAGACAGGGCTACTCTTGCTTTATCTACCACCTGGACAGCAGTGCTCCATCACAGGGCTTCCTAAATTTCTTTTTAACAGTGGCTTCCCCTCTGAGTTCAATGTTTTGGCCTCTGTCACAGTGTTTGACCACCCCAAGTGTGGAGATTTTTTTTTCTTATGTCCAGTTGAATTTCCCCTTCTTGTAAGTTGTGTCTGTCAACCCTTGCCCCTTGGCTGTGTGACTTTGGGGACTGGTCCCATCTCCATAAAACCTCTTTAGGCAGTGCAAGATAGTAACTAGATCCACCTCTTCTCTGTATTGAGCAAACCCAGCTCCCAGCCGCTGCTCAAACATCACGCGCTCCAAAGCCCTTTGTTGGCTCTGCCAGGCTCTCTAGTTTGCCAGGCTCTTGTTTGTACAAAGGGGGAGCCCAACACAGTCCACAGCACACAAAAAATAATCTCCCTTGCCCTGGTGGCTCTGCTGCTGCTGCTGCTGCAATCACCATGCAGTTGGACTTCATCTCTCAAGGGCACACAGCTGACTCATGTTCAACTTGATGTTCCTCAGAACCCCCAATTCTTCTCTACAGACCTCTTCCAGAGTTCTATGGATGGGAGAGCAGCACCTCCCATCCAGTCCTTGGTGTGCAAACTTTCCTTTGCCAATACGGCAACCTGTCCAGGGGCCTTCAGCCCCAGTGGAACACTTCATCTTTTGCTTTCTCACTAGGCTGCCACCTTCCTTCTAAGCAGAGAATGACAGTTGCTTTCCACCATTTGCCTGTTGTCCAAGCATCTGCTTGCAGTTTAAGGAGTTGTTTAGCAGAACATCACATCTTACAAAAATATATGTTTTACAGAAGGTTTCTGTGCCCATCCTGGGACTTAGAGTTATCTTGATGCTCTCCTGTTCTTGCCTGATGCTCTGTCATTCACTTCCTCTGCCTCTTCCTGTTTTATATAAGGCTGAATCACCACTGTCTATTGGGGTACTCTGGCAGATGACTGGTCCTGGGTTGGGGCCAGGGGCATGGAGCCAGGATGGATTGAGCCTGTTGTATGAGGTATGGGATTTGTGGGCCCAGGCCTGGAGAGTTTGGGAGGAGGAGTAGGACCAGGAGCCAAGCCAGAGACAAGATAGCTCCTGGGACATGAGGCAGCAAGAGCAGGGAGCAGAATTTGCTGTCGGTATTTCTTAACAGTGGGTTTGGTTGAACCAGACCAGGCTGCCTTCCAGCATTATTGTATCTCTTCACCGAAAAACTCCTTGGTGCCACAGCTAGCAACACTAACTAGCTCCTCAAAGCTAGAAAAGACGTCTGCCCTTCTGCATGGGAACACCCTTCTGCAGTTTCACTGCCCTTTTGCCCTCTCATGGTCCAGTAACAAGCAGCTGGAAGTGATACAGCTTTTTGAAGTGCCACCATCAGTCTGTGCTAATTGTTCTTACATTTGGGGGGGTTCGTTTCTTTTGGTCCACACAAAAGAGCAGAAATGATTTGTCCAGATCCATCTGGTTATGAGTACCAAAGGTCCCTCTTCTCCTGGAGCTCAGACATGCTTGCACATCATCATGATGCAACAAGTTACTTCATGCTGCACCATTCCTGACATCTGGCCGTGTGCTCTCCTACTCATTGACAAATGCGAGATGATTTGAATGTGTCAGCCCATGGTGAGAGCTGGGAAAGTTGAGGCAAGTGCATCAGGAGCACATGGATGGAGGATGCACAAATGGAGGATGTCGGGTTGTACCTGACAGTCATTGCATCACATTGTCTAAGCACAGGGTCAGCCAGTGACCAAGAGAAGACTAAACATTTATATACTGTTAATGATATTGTCAATAAACTGCAGCTTCACTGCAGGCTTCATGGGTTTACACTGTGACTTATTAGCCCTTGGTGACTTGATTAGTATGTTGCCCCCTTCTTCATGAACCGAATATTCCCTCACTTCAAAACCTTTGCCACATGCGTCCTTACTCTTTTAGGAACCTGGTGAATACATTTTCACTGTCTTCTGACAGTTTGCTTGAACACCATGCATAGACTGTTGTCATCCTGTGTTATTTTCCTTATTACCTACAGTTTATCACTTGGTGCTGATTTATCTGCCAATGCCCCAAGCAACTTCACCTCTTTTGGTGTTTTGCAATGCTTTTCTGCTGGGCACAGAAACCTAACTACAAAGCTGCATTGCTTCTAGGCAAACCTTTTCCCTGGTATGTGCTGCTCTTTGGCATCCAGCCTTGCCCATCACTCTGCAGGTTGGGGATGCCGAGATGTGGCTCTCTCCAGGCCTCTCTCTTCAGCAGCAGCAAGGAGGGTTTATAGTCCACTCAACCCACAGAGGAGATGTAAATTGCTCACAGCATTTCCTTGCAACCTGGGTGTATCCCTCTCCCATGGCTTTTGTGAGCAAGCTGCAACTAGAAAAGATTTCCAGCATCACTGCGCCAGATCTCTGCCTCTGCCAAAATCAGCTGAATCTGCTCTCACCATTGTTCTCAACCACACCATTTACCCAGAGGTTTGGTTTGTCTATCAGCTCTTTATGCTGCTGATTGCTGTAGGTTCCTAACTGTTTTTGAACTGGTGACAGATGACAAACATGAGAAAAGTCGGCTAAAAAAAAATGGGACCATCTTAAATCACATTGCCAGCTTTCTGTCACTATAGCATTCCAGGACTGGGAGTGCGTGATGGCTTTGACCTTGATTGTATTGATGATAATCCATCTGCACAAACACTATGTGTGTGTATATATATATACACACACACACATATATATACACATATGTATGTATATATGTGCAAAAAAAAAAAGAGCTACATTTTTCTTTACCTGGCCTTTTGGTGCCACAGGAATATGGGATTGATAGGGACCATTTCTGTCCACTAAGTTGGCATGTCTCTTCATTTCATCCCTTTTATAATCTCCTCTATTTCCTTTTTTTTTTTTTTTTTTGTCTCCCATGAGTTTCCATCTTTTTTGGGAGGCTTTTCCAGAGTATGGATCTTCTCATGGTCACTGATTTCCTGCCTGAATTTATTCATGGCTATTTTCTCTCACTTTGGTCTTGTGCCAATTCTGCCCTTTGTTTGGAGCAACTCTTTCCTCTCCCTCACATTTAATCCCCTGATACATTTCCTTCATATTCCCCCAGTTTCCCTTTTACTGGAGTAACCAAGCCAAGTTCTTTCTGCCTTGTGTGGGACATGTTTCTGTCCCCCTGCTTGCTGTCCGAGCCTTACCAAGCCATGGTTCCTGATGACCCCATCTTTCCCCAATAAAGGGTGACTGGAAGAACTGGCTGTTTTCCCAACAAGGACTTAGTGGTGCAGAGCACAATGGCATGAACACTTTCTCCGCTGGAAACACATTGCCTGAGACATCCCAGAATTGCATGTGCTTTCATATGTGTGCATCACATCAGCACCACGGCTCTTCTTGCCATCAGGCACCAAACCGAGTTTCTGCTCCCCATGCATCCCACCACGAAGCCCATTGCTGCCTCACCGTTCTTGACTTTGCCTCCTTTTCTGGACACAAGCCCCCATTCCTGTGACCCAGGTATGAGCATCCTGCACCACTTTTCTAATATCTTTGGACATCCTTCATCTTCTTCCTTCAGGTCATGACTGGACTATCACATCCTGATGCTGGCCTTTGCTCAGCTGTAATCCTGGCTCTCAGTGCTGAGGGTATTGTACAAAGTCAAGACTCAGCCCCATCTTTTTACCTGATCCTTTGGCTCAGTAGTTCCCTGGGCCACATCTGTGCATCTACCCATACTTTTTCTTGCCCTTTCCGAGACAAACAGTCTCATTAGCAGTAACAGGTTTATCCTTCTAACTCAGCTGTGCCGGATCTCACTTCACTTGGTTCATGTGAACCTTAGACATAATTATTTTCCCCACCTCCCTACACCTGGATGAAGCAATTATTAGTTACAGGTTCTAGCATTACTCACGCATAGCCTCTGGCATGTCTCCTGGGACTTTAAGGTGCTACACCACAGGGAGTGCACAGCACACCTGTCTTTTGTTCTCAGGTGCTGGTGTTGTGCTTTTCCCCCCATGTTTCCTCTGCAAGGGCCATTCACACAGTTTCACAACACAGACACTTTGGGTTGCCCACTGGCAGTGCTGCAGTGAGAGCTCCAGGAGATAACGTGTCTCGAGAGATAGCAATCACTAAATGACTTTGCCACAGCACTGCAATAATTACCAGGTCCTCTTTTAAGTGGAAAACCCTTAATAAAATGTCTCTCCTCTTTCCATGTTGTATACAGGAGCTTGTTAATGCATATCTCATTCGTGTCCGTGGGTAGATGGACTAATTGCCCCACATGGACTGCAGAGCACATTGCACACCTGGCAGCACCATTTCTGAAATAATCCAGCTGTTGTCACATCAAGACATGTGGTCCCTTTGTAGATAGAGAAGGAAAGGGATGTACTCTCACTGGGTCTGGTGGTATCTCTCCACGCTGAGTCACCCTGTGGGAAGCCCTCAGCCTTTATTCAGGGAATTGCATCTGTATTACGTGTACTTTGTGTCCTGATTTACCTGAGGTATCTGCTTTTGTGGACAGAGTGGCTTCACAGGCTTGCTTACCTTCTCCTTAAAACACTTGCTCAGTGGTAAGGTGCTATGGGTGCTCCAGGACACAAGGCCAAGCAATAGCTCATGGCAGGTTTCAGATCCATCCACAGGCAGGAAGGGCAGTGCTTCCCAGGGAACAAACAGAGATGTACTTCCAAGGAGAGAAAGTCTCAGAGTTACTTTATTTTGTAAACACACCAAAACATTTTAAAAATAAAATTACATTTAAAAAAAACTCAGATTCCACTGAATGCATTCCTCCTACTTAAAATTTTATCCTGAGGTAGGCCAAAAGCTTTGCAAAAGGCACACAGCACATCTTCATTAAGATAAAGCTGCCACGAGGCCAAGGGGGAATAGCAAGAATTACAATTCATTCAAAATAGTCTGTGCTACATAGGGAGGAGTTTTGGCCAGAGACGCTGAAAGACATGTGCAATGAAGGACTGGAACAGCTGTTCTGTGGAGGACATGGATTCCACTTCAGCATTTATAACTCCTGTTTCAGATGAACAGAAGCCCTGCGAAGTTTTGAAATTAGTCACTGAAGGGTTCAGACTCATTTGAGACAGATCAAAGCATTTCATTTCCACTGTGACATCATTCAGTGGCATTATTTACAAGGGAATTTTTAAAACATGAGAAAAAAAGTGATTTGGGGACATAAAGTGGAAGGGTTTCCTTCTCCCAGTGCAAAAGCGGGACCTCCTGGGATTGTCATAACTTCACTTTTTTTCTGTGTTTTCCTCTCCTAATTTAATTTGTGATAAAATGAGTGCAGCTTTTGAAGCCTGTGAGTTTGGAGTCAGCACGATCACCAGTAAAAAAAATCTGTTTAAGTAAATCTAACGGAAGCCATAGCATATACACAGCAGTGAAGCTTGATGTGGCATTTCTGCTGACCCTTTTCCATAACATAAGGATAAAAGAAAAATGACAAAAAATAATGCAAAAAGCATTTATGTGCAGGGTCCTTTTTTTTTCCCAAGGAACTCATTGCTGTTAGACACAGTTTAGGCCAAGAGTTTAGTGGAATTCAAACAAAACCCAGCCTTTTACACGGGGAAAGAGCCAGTTGCAATAGTGATTTAAGGAAAACCATGGGGACAGTAGCCCAGATGCTGCTCATTCCCTGGTACAGCTCAGACCTGCCCAGAGCATCTCAGCAGTCGGACCTGAAAGCTTTGCCTCACAGCACTTCACAGCCCTCACTTACCCAGAGAGCTGCAGACACTCCCTAAACAAATTCCTGAGTGTCACACTGATTGACTGAATGTTTGCAGTCATCAAGTTTGCTCTCTAATCCGCTCGCTTTCAGCTAAGCATCTGGGGAGGACTCTTCCCCAAAGAGTAAAGGCTATATGAGACCATGACTGGGGTTTGCCAACGGGGACCAAACAAGTGGAAAAAGTGGTGAAGGGGGTGTTGGAAAAAAAGCAGAGGTATTTTTAAGATGCTGATTTAGAGTGCTATTAAAAATGCTGCCCACATAGCCTTTTAACCCTCAAAGATATCAGATAACTTTTTTTCCTGCGGTGAGATGAAGTGGCTGTCATTATCTGCAAAGGTCTGTATCATATTGGAATCTGCCGGCGCAGGTCAGCGAGTCCGTGGTGTTCTGGTCCCAGCTCCGGTGCTGAATTACATTTCCCAGGCACAATGGCTGCAGAATGGGTGGGTGCTTTGTCATTTAAACTGCATAAAGAGGCAGAAATTGATTTTTATTGTGGATCTTCATATCTAATAAAGCTCTGAGGGGCTCTTTTCTTCTCCGATTGAATGGCCATTGAATGCTTTCAATCTAGTTCTGTGTTTCATGCCTAAACTGAATAGTGGCAGGAGGAAAATAGATGGGGGGAAGAGAGGCCAAGTCACTTTCCAGATTGAAAAGGATACAGAAGAGAAATAAATAAAAAAATAAACTAAAATAAAGTAAAAATGAATCAGAAAAAAAAAGCCATTTAAGTGGAAAGGGGAACTTTCCTGATGCTGAGGAAAAATTGCTTTGTGCAAAGCGCACACACATGGCTGTGCCTGCAGCTGCATGCATGAGGACATGGTTGCATGCAGCTGCATGGTGGTGTCAAAGACATAGGACTCAATGAAATGTTACCAAGGGACCCTAATGTTACCTGCATCTCGATGCTGTGCTTTGGGACTGGAAATTTCCAGCTCCCTGGTCAAGACATGTTAATACTGTGCATCCCAGAGCTGCCCTGCAAACGTTCCCCTCGGTAACTAATATTTTGCTTAGGCTGCTATAAAACGGGAATGACTCAGTTTCTGTTGACATTAATTAGAGGAGAGATTGGTTTAGAATACAGTGTTTTTTAATGTAATTAGTACCTAGTTCATCACTTCCTCCTCAAACCAACAAAGAGACAATAATACATAATGGCTTTTCAGTTACTCTTTGATATGTATTGCTCATTTAGTCCTGTTCCCCTTGGGAAGCTTCATCACAATTAACAAGGCCAGTAGTGTCAGCATTAATTGGTCATGCTGATGGTCTGATCTAAGGTCCTAAGAAGTCCTCCTCTAGCATTGCAGCCTGTGGTCAGACACCCTTGGGAACTCTGTCTAATTGAATGTTGAGTCTCTTGATTGTTAGACCCAGGACAAATAGTCATTGTCTCCTCTTAGGCCCAGTTTTTGAAGCAGCAGTCCATGGGATGAAAAAAATGCTCCCTGACAGCCCCTGCAGCACCTGGCAGGGGTGTCATGAAGCAGCCGACTCGACTGGGGTGCCCTCCTGCCCACACCACCAAACCAGCACTTTTCTGCACACCAACATCTTCAAGTTCTTTGACTCCACCATGTGGAAACGGAGCTCAGAGGTGTTAAGATGTAAGGAGTGCATTTCTTGCCTGGTCATTTTTATTGTTTTCAGTATGCGTGTGTGATTTGGCTCATGTTCTTGTACCTTCACAGCTAGCACTGGGAATTCCCTCCAACACCGGCTGGTGCAGGAGATATTAGCAGCTCCCCAACTCAAACCACAAGGAACCTTTTATGTTGAAGAACACATTTTGATTTAGTTTCCTTGCAGCCTCCCAAAGCCCTGCTGTAGGTGTCTGTCTTCTTAACTACAGCAAAATTAAGGCCATGAGAACTACAAACTCTTGAATCCTGGACCTGAGCAAATTTAACACTCTCAGTCCTGTGCCTGAAGAGCTGGTCCTTCAGTTTGAGCCATGAAGGCATTCAACGTCCCTGTCCTTCCTTGCATCTAAGGGCATTAAAACCTCACTTAGAGCCTACTGAAGTATCCAGTGCCTCCTCTGAGCCACTGGTTATGGTGATCAGGAGGACAGTGGGCTTCCTGGCAGCACACGGATGCTCAGATTTCCTTTTCAGTAAGGCCTCTCTCACATACACCCCCAGCTACTTTATCCTCAGCACACAAAAGGGAAGAGAAGTGGAAGATGCCAGCTGGATCTTTCCTCTCCTGCCCTGGAGAAGAAGAGAAAATAACTTTAAAAGTTAAGCAAAGCAAACCTCCTACTGGATACATGACTCCTTCCCTGAACACTTCCTTCAGGAAAGAGATTTTCCTTGGCCTGCTATAAAATGGGAATGACTCAGTTTATGTTGACATTAATTAGAGGAGAGATTGGTTTAGATTAGTGGGTTTTAATGTCATTTGGCTTTTCACCTACCTGTTTCATCACCCTTAGAAATCTCCTCCAAATAGCTTTGGAGGTAAGCCTCAGGCAGTCAAAGGAATGCCAAAAAAATTGGGTGGTTACAACTTTAACTTCCCTCTGAAAATCATAGAGCAAACCAAGTTTCTCAGGGAGTGGGAAAAGGAAAACTGCTGAGAAGTGTTTGTCCTTCTCCCATCCCATGGCAGAGAGCTCAGCATGAACCATTGTGAAAGGACCTGCCCTTCCTAGCACTGAGAATTAGCTTTTTGGAAATCAGGACCCAAGTAGGGTATCTCAAGTGAGGCACCTGGGGGGGGGGGGGGACACAACAAAAATTGCAAGTTGTTGGTACAAATCCTGGTTGTCTTTGCCAGGAGCTCAGCACAATCTTGAAATGCATTGATGATCGAGAAAACCAAGAAAATGCCAGGCTGTATTCAAAAAGAGAGAATAATACTGAAAACGCTGTAATGGAATTACAGAACTGCATGATACACCTTCACCCAGAATAATGTTTTCTATTCCGGCCTCCCGGCCTCGAAAGGCAGACACTGGAAATGTCTAGGGGAGGGCAAAGGAAATTATTAAGGGCATGGAAATACGTCCATGCAAAGAGAGATTAGAAAGATCATGGCTATATAATTTAGAGACGACATGAATAAGAGAAGCCATGATAGAGATATATAAAATAATTTCCCTTTTTCTGGTTTGCAAAGCTTTTGTGAACTCAGCTTGCACTGGTTTTCCTTCAGATCCACGCAGGACTTGGATGTGCTTGGCAAGCAGGAAAACAAACATCATGGAGCTGGAGGGCATTGTCCAAGAGCCTAGAGTATGGACCATTATTTGGGATTCAAAATGAGTCATTTTAAGCATTTCTTCTGGTCCTGGATGCAAGGACCTTTGTATAAAGGAGGAAATCTCTCAGGAATCCCTACTCTTTGATTCCTTTGGGGAGGCTTAACTCAGAGGAAGCCTCTTCACCCTATCCAGAAGTCAGTAACACAGTATTTTCATCACCTCCACGTCTGTGTAACACTTATTTTCCTTCATATACCCTTCCATGGGGCCAGGGTCTTTACCATCTTTGGTCTGGCAGTACTGGTCATCCATTGATATCTCAGCAAAATGGTAAGCCAGCCCCCTTCCCTTGAACTAGCTTTGTGGCCGGAAGATCCTGCTCTAGACCCTGCTCTAACATCTCATATCAGACACCTCACTTTCTGCAAAACTTCTGGTGAGTTTAATGAGGCTCACTATGACTCCCCAAGTCATTAAGTTCATGTGACTATTAAACAGGGCCATGTGGAAAGCACCATGCACTCTTGCAGAGGATCTCCTCTTTTACACCCCATCAACCTCTAAGAACCCAAAGGCAACCAAATCCTTGTTTTCAGACCAAGGCAAGGATGGAAGCGAACCTTTTGAGCTGGAAATTGTCTCTCAGCAGAGTGAGCAACTGTCTCCCTTCCCAGAGGGTATTTTGTGTAAATGCTCTGGTAACTGTTTCAAGCAAAGTATTTTAAAGAGAATGTGAATTTTGGAGAGATACAAAAGGGCTTATATGCCTGAATACTTATCCATTTCTTCCAACTGTACTGATTGGTCTAATAAAATGTTGTTAGATCTCTCTATACAAAGTTGCCTCTATTCAAGACGGAGCATTTCTGACATTTATGATACCATCCAAACTCCAAGCCTTTCCAAACAGTAGCCTTAGACAAAGACTTACCATCTGAGGGCCAGAAGGGAAAGGGAAAAAAAGACTCCAACCCAGCATACAACAAAGGTACAAAGAACACAGACAACAAAGGTGCAAGCAAGAATGATCCAAATTAAATGGTGAGATTCCAGATGGACCCAAGAGACATAAATACCTCATCTAACCTCAATGCACAATGAGTCGCCAGGGACAGAAATGAAAGCAGAGATCAGCTGGGTGCCAAGTGGTTTGTTCTCAAGTTCCCCTGAGGAAGAGAGAGGTCTACAGCACTGAACAGAACAGTTTTTGTTTGCTTTGGGTTCTACCAAGGTCCACAATTAAAAAGTTCTGGGCATTTTGAAGAGCTGGTGGGAGCTGCAAAGGAACTTGGAGTGCAGGATCACGGCTGGGTTGGGGAGGAGATGCACTGCCAAAGCAATAGCCATGAGAGCAGGCTCTCCCAATGAGCCTGTGAAGGGAGGAATGCAAGTGAGGGCTTGGGGTAACTATGAAATTGCACTTGCTTTTCTGAATAGTTGCTGGGTGTATGCAAGTCTGAAGATGAGGTAGTGTTTCTCAAGGCAGCTTGTTTCCATATATAAAAAAAAAAATCAACTTTTGATGTCACCAATTAATGGCAGGGAAAGAATGAAAGGCCTTTGAATGATGGAGGCAGTTGAATAGACTTGTGCATGGTGTCTAATAGTTAAGCATTGGCCTTTTGGCTCCCCAATGTCATTTTGCAGCAAAGCCTGGGGCAGGAGGACAGGGTCTCAGCCAGACCCTGTGGACAGGCTGGAGTACACACTATCTTTTAGAACTGTCTGATATTTCCTTACCAATACAAGATCCGAGCAGTTGAGAATACCATCAAGGAATACCACACCAGACTCAACAGCTGAAATAGAGATGTTTCTCTACAGCTTAAAAAAAGGACAAATCAAGTTGAACTGATTCTCCCCTAAATGAGGAGCAAACTTGCTGAAATAGCAGCTGGGACAGGTTAGAGGCATAATTGTTAGGTGATGCAGTGCCCAAAACTGCAGGCCAGCTAGCCAGGGGGTTTATAAACCGAGTGGATATAACCAACTGTTGTGAGTTGCTGAGCTTTGTACTGCATAGTATTCCCATTAAAACATCTATGCTGGGATATATAATGTCTCCAGACTGAAAAAAGCTAGGGAAGAAATAGAAAGACAGAGCCAAAGCTGAAACAAATTCTCTCTTGAATACCAGGTCTAAACTACAGGTTGAGTCCTTTAAAAAACTTAGCCTAGAGGATAGAAGTAGCTGTAAAAAGTCATCTTTATTTTTGTTATCCACCGTTGGCAGGCAGCTGTCCCCAAAGCTGAGGAAGATGAAGGACAGATGCTACTCTCCTGGGCTTTTTTGACCGATGACCCCAGCTGTAAGTGAGTCTGATCCAAGGGGAGGGCTGTGCTGAGGGTCAATGATTGGGAAGTTTCAAAAGTGGTGCTCTGCGGCCGAGGGCAGGCAGTGATAAGAGCTCCAGGTGAAGTGGTCAAAGCCAGGCTGAAATGAGTGATAGCGATGGTTAATGCTGCAGATTGCGACCCATGACACCAGGTGAGTTTGTCAGGCTTAATGCGGCAAGGGGATTTTCTCTGTTTCTCTCTGAAGCATCCTCCCTTGTTTGCAATGTTGCAGATAGGCGTCACTCATGCTGGATTTGTCTGACTCCCTGTCAAAGCGAGATTTATTCATGGGAGTCGGTTTTGCCATGGAAAAATAAATGGCACCTTCTCCCTACAGGGGTATGGCTAGTCTGTGTCTAGTGAAGGCAAATCCTCCAAGCGGCTCCTGGAAGACCATCTCATCTCCATCTCTGGCCCCTCTCCCAACCCACCTCTCCATGAGAGGGCATGCATATGCAATCATATACAACAGAGCTGGTATATTGTTATGATTAACTAGAGCAGGTGCAAATCTTCACAAAAATTATCCAGGGTAAAATTGCCTTTTCCATGTCTTGCTCTTCCACCTTTCTTCTGTCTCATGGCAGAGCACGGCATGGTTATCGTTGGGCAAATTAGTCATTTTAGTTTGTTTTTTCACCATTGAAAGATGCAGGATTTGGAGATGGATGGCCTACCACTCTGATCTGTAGGACAAATCCTCTATTTCTGCATGCCTATACAGATTTTAGATCAGAAAAATATCTTGTCTGAAATCCATGCACACAGTACATGGTCTTTTCATGCTGTTGAGGAGGTAGCACTGGGCAGTATTAACGCTGCAATTCTAAATCTGCTGCACCTGCTAAGTAGTTTCTGTATTGTTCATATGATATTTGTTTGTTGCAACACTTACCTGCTTGTGCACTCATTGCTTTGGGGGTTAATGGTTTGGTTTTTATCCTCAGAAGTGTTGACATCTTGAACCTGAACAGGGTTCTGGTAACAGAAATCAGTTCCCCAGGTCTGCAGAGTTGTGGCTGGTATTTCAGCATTGTCTGGGTGGAGGGTTTTTTTGCCATGAACTCAAGCTGCTCTATTGCAGGGGTTTCTTTTTTTTCACCAGGACTCCCACTTGCAGTGCACTGCTGGAGTGTGTGCAGCCACAGAATCTGTTCCTCATCTCTATTAAAAAATATTCAAAATGATGCAGGGAGTAGAAGTTTGAGTTAATTACAAATTATTCTCGATTTCACTAGCATTTTATTAACAAATCCACATTAATCCAGTATTAAAGCAGGGCGGGATTATAGGATTTCTCTCATCTGAAGCTTGGAGCAAGGGAAGTCTATAATAAACCTACCTATTCATTTGACACAAAGCTCTTCTATCACATCTACCACAACATATGCCCCCCCCCCCCCCCCCTTCCTTGCAACATACATATGCAAGGCTATACAATAGAAACAGTATATTCTCACAATTAACTAGAATGGATACAAAACTGATCTGGGGTAAAATTGCCTTTCCAGCACCTCTGGCCTTGAAGACACTTTTGTGGCTTTGCAGGCTATGCAGGTGACCTACTGGGTACATCTTCCACGCGGTGGAGACCTGCCGGCTCCCTGCTTGAGTCCATATCCACCAGCAGAAGAGCTGACCCCATAGCAACCTATTTAACTGCATGCATTTGCTTAAAAGCAAGATGAGATCATATGAAAGGATGCTTCCTCTGCAAATTGAGGCTTAGACCATGAGGTGGGACATGCTGGGGGAAGAGAAGGATCTGAGCACGTTTGGAGAGAGCTGGAAAAAATAAGATGGAAAGGCAGAACTGTTTCATCTGGATCCTGCCACGGTCCTCAAAATTGTCTTGAAAGTTTTCACAGAAAGGAGCTAGCTAAGGGACTGAAATAGTTTGCTTTAAGATATAATCCTTTTAATAAAATGCAAGGGTCAGAATTTCACGTTGGCAGTGAACATTTTGCTAAATAGGGCATGATGAGTTTGCTGTTCCGCTCCCGGACTGGTCGCTCGTGCTTGTGTGTCGTGGTGTATAATAATTGCATGAAATTGCCGTCTCTGCTGGGGTTGGTGCAGGTTGATCAGTCCAAAGTGTAACAGCTCCTGAGCTGAAATTATTCTTCTTAATTTTACGGACGTCTCTAACAAAAACATTTCCCCTGACAAAAAAAAAATCCAGAGAAAATGAAGAAAAAGTTCGGGTTTTGCAGACCTTTATTGTCTCACTCATGGGGGCACCACGAATATCTGAACACTGAAATTATTTCATTTTATACGTACAAAAACTATCAGTTTTCCCACAGGTTTTTGATTAAATAAAAAGGGGCTTTGCTCATGGATAATTCTGCTGATTCAAAAAGCTATAGTTTCTGTCTCAGAAATTGGCATTCTCAGCCAAGTCTTGTTGCTGTTACTCTTCATTTAGATGTGACAACACACTTGGGGCTGGGCAGAAATGAGACTAGCTGCCTCCCAGACCCATCGGCTGTCTAAGACACACAGGCGATGGGGCTTGGGAATGGGGCTCCTTCAGAGCCATCTTGGGTTTTTTAGTGTCTCTTTATATTACCTGCTGTCCAGGTCTGTTTTCCCATGAATATTTTTGAGACTAGTAAACAAGTGAACATGAGTTAGAGAAAAGATATTAAACCCATTGCCACCTCACTAGCAACTGTGCTCCTTTGGAGAGCGAAAGTATTTTATCTTTTTGGCAGAAGTATTTTCTTCGGCCCCGGAGTCTGGACCTACAGTGCTCAGTTCTTTGGTGCAGATGGTTTCACCCAGCAGGGAGCTGCAGACCCCAGTGGCCATCAGGCACCTACCTGCTGTTTGCATTCAGAAGATCAATCCTTCTGTCTGTGACTGAACATCCCAGAGACTTTTTGGGTAGATTACCTAGATGGCTACCTCTCCAGTGGGGTAAGGCTCACCCTCTTGCTGTCAAACTCCGCTGATGATAAACCTACTGTTGGCCTCAATGTCTACCCTTTGAGCAAGGCAAAGGCAGAGAGAAATGCTACCTCAGGACATCAGCTCTTGCTTCTGACTATCTCTGGACTGGTCCTCTTGATGTGTCCTCGGTGCTCAGAGCCTGGCCAAGCACTGGCTCCAAGCCAGACATCTGCGGAGCTTCTCCAGCTCCTTGCAAAACCAAGGGAGAGGCATGGAGAAGTGAGCAAGAGTGATGGTCACACCTGAATGGCAGGGTAGCAGGTGAATGCTGGTTGGGTTTTAATCAGAGTGGAGCACATACCCTTGGGTGTTTAATTCCTGCATGCCCTTCTGGTTTCACTCAATCCGTGCTGTAAGGCAGACCCAGCCAAAGCCTGGGTTTCTCCTCCCCAGCTGGCACATCACAAATAATGTCGCTTGCACCTGCAATCCAGAGACCCCTTGGTGACATTTTCTGCATGCATCTGGGCAGGCAACCACTGTAGTGCAGAACGGTCCCTGTACCAAGGCATCGATACACCATGGAACAGCATTTTTAATTATTGCCTTTTTGCATGGCCAGGTCACAGTGGAATAGCCACCACCCTTCAGAGCACTCCTGGGGGCTGCTTTGAAGACTGGGGTGTAGCTTGCTTTAGAAGACAATTTATTGTCTATCTGCTCGTTGCCAGGTCTCTGCCATCTTCACTGCAGGCTCAAAGCTGGGAGATGGGGCCCTTTGGTGCTCTGTAATAACAGGCAATTTGGAGTACAAAAAACCTTTTTGTGCCTGTCACTTAAGGAGCCCCCTGATAAACATGGCTGTGGAGGGAAGCTGACATGAATATATGAGATTCCTCCTGCCCACAGCCAGTGCCAAGATCCTAGGCAAAATGCACCATCTGCATCAGGTCCTATTAAGTAAATTAATGCTCTGGAATTTTTTTTTTTTTTTTAATGTAGTAAAAAGAGAAAGAGACCGAGAAAGTTCTTTTACAAATTAGTCACGATTTGCAAGAAAAATGGTGCAATCAAGGGAGCTCCAGGACAACAAATGAGCCCAAGACTGAGACATCCATTAAGTGGACCATTTGTATCAAAAAGTTTCTTCTCTCCCACCTCAGCTCAAGCTCCTCTTGAGGTTTTTGGGGGGCATGGGTCGAGATATGGATGCACGTGCTTACTTACACAGAAGGCAATGCTCTCCTAGCTGACCCTAACCCTGATGTTGGAGCTGGAGGGGAGGCAGCAGTACCTAATGGGAGCAGCATTGAGGGGACCCACAGCCTGAGCTGGCAGCTCAGCCCCCAGGTGCTCGGAGGAACTGGGAGGGCAGGACAGACCTCGCTGTCATCCTGGACAAGTGGTGTTGAGGACAACATGAGATCGGGGCCAGGGAAAGCAGAGAGGCGTCTTCCACGGGACCTCATCTCACGGGCAGCAAAGGGCACTGGGGCATGATGCCCATGGGAGATGACAGGTTGTCTCTGCTTCTCCCTTGCCGGTGACACAAGTCCTTCTACCAGCCTGTCCCAGGCTCCTCCTGAGCTCACCGTTAATACAGCCAGACTCATGCCATTAAACAAATCTAAACAACATGCAGTACAAGGCTTCCAAAAAGCCAGTCTCAAAATAACTTGCACTCTAATGTGAGCAGCAGACAAAGCTAAAGAAAAGCAGAGGAGCAGGCACCCTTCAAGCTAAAGCATGTTATTAAGGAATATTCCTTTTTTGAAGTTTGTTGATTTTATTTTTATCATATTTTAGCACAAACCCTTTTCATGTTATAAATTAAGTAACTGCTGCAGAAGGGTTATGTTGTGGGGTTTTTTTTTTAGATGCATTTCCTATAGAGAGATTTTTAAAGTTTCCAGTACAAAAAAAAATAAATTAAAAAAAATCATGGAAAGCTGTGTTGAATTATGTGATACATTGAAATTAAAATGAAATTCCAAATTATCTTGCAGACAGGGGCTGATGTGGACTGAGTGATAATAAATAAAGGTTAAAAGGACATTGGCAAGTCTTTTTTCATGGCTTTCAATTTTTCCCCTCCCTGTTGTTTGTAAAAACCTCTTAGAAGATTAAAAATAATATTTCTTTCCCTATTGATTTTTTTTTCTTTTTCCACATTTGAAAACAGCATTTATTTATTTTCTGTGTTTCTAATGGAGCTGGGATTAATGTGGCTTTATTTGTTCTCTGCTTGGCTTGTGCTTTCGTCTTGCGGAGGGACTCGGTGCAGCCTGGGGAAGGGTGCTTGTTAGCAGGACTGTAGCAGCCCAGCACCAAAAGCCTCATCAAAGTTCCAGCCAGGGGCCAAGGTCATCAGTAAATATTTTGACCCTGGGGCAGCCACCCAAAAAGTTCATCTCATTTCACTTCAGCATTTGATATCCCTAGGTCTAGGGTTGTGCACTGGTCCACAGGCTCCGTCCTGTTGCATCCTGTATTCTGGAGGGAAGAGAGATACTGTCCACTTCTGGACTTGGAAAAATACGTGGAGGGAAATAAGTGTTTTCATCACCCACAGGTCTGTGTGGAAGGCAAGTCTTTAGCAAAATACCCTGCACCCGCTGGAAGGGTAGGAGGTTAGATAAAGAGATTTCTCTTTTCAAAAATACCTTTCTTCATCCTGCTGTGTGTTTGGGTTCTGGCATTTGGGGTGAGCTCTGGTGGGACAGGGGCATTTTCTCATTGATTTGGGGGGGGACAACTGGATTTTTGGGGTGGGGAAAGGCAGGATTTGAAAGGAATTTAAACACTAAGAGTTTAGACCATCTAATTGTGTGTAAACTGTAATAGATATTGCAGTCTTCATTAATTAGAGGGGGAAGATTTTGATGCAGTAAATATTAAACTATTTGAAAATGCATGAGCAACAGAAAATTGGGGTAGTCATATTACTCATATAAACACTCATGACACTTTAAGACAGAAAAATTTATGCATTTAAAATGGATGTATTGTGCATGCCCGCAAGGATGGTTAGCCATGAAACTATTTAAAGACATTTCCCAGCTAAGTTGTAGGAAGAGAAGAAAATAAAAAGCTCAAGTGCCTCAGTGCTTTTGGATCAAGAGGAGGAGCTCTATGCACTACACAGGTTACTTGCACCTCCCTGGGTGCCAATGTGGCCCTTCCAGCCTGGGAATCCTCATGTTCCCTGTGAAAATGCCATGGGAGGTGAAAGTTGGGCACTAGTTTAACAAGTTTCAGTTCAAGAGATTTTGGCAGGTCAACCAGCTGCCTGCAGGAAGAGAAGATGCCAGGAAAGATTATTTTCTTTCAGCATAATTCATCAGAATAGGGATAGATTTGTTTCTGGATGCTATGCTTCAGGTATATATTTTTTAATGTATTTAAAATATTAAGGATATAATCCTATCTCTCTGTGATAGAAGTTCAATTAAGCTGAGATTTGGCCTTACCCATTGATGGTGAGGGTCAGTTCAGAGAAAATCACAAGTTTTAGAAACAGCAGCAGACAACTCCTGAATTAAATATTTGGTGGGATCATTTATGGTGAGCAAATGTTATTCATGGCCCTAATCAGTAGTGAGAATGGAGGGACTGGGACAACTTGCTTTGGAGAGAGGAGCAGCTCTGCCAGAGGCATTCAGAATAAAAACAGCAGGAAAAGGAGAGATGGATTTCAGTTCATCCGCCCTGAAAAAATGAAAATCTTTTTTGTGCTGTCTGCTTTGCACCTGCAGAACTTGCTGCTGCAGGACACAGGAAAAAAAAATTACTTTTTAGGGACAGGTTAAATCTCAACTGCTCTTAGGGATAATCTATCCTAAAATCCCAGAGGGGAGGAGGAGCCCTCTGCAGTCAATGGGGAAAGTGGCAGCCCCAGCAAGAAGCTGAGCTGGCTGACCCATTTGCAGCACTGGTCTCTTGCTATTGCCTGGGACAGGGCTGACCCCATTCCTGCAGCAGGAATCAAGGTAACATCCCAAAAGCTAGGTCCGTGGGGACCAGCTCCTGGCCCCCATCCCAGCATGATGCAAGTCCTCAACTAACTAAGCCTGGTGGAGGAGATGCTGGGTGGACATCCTCATCTTGCTTTCCTCATCAGTCTAAAAGCTTTGTGGGGAGAAGGGTAGCATTTCACTAATTATTAAGGTGGTTACTCGTACATCCACTTCAGAGAAGAGATCGCAGGCTGGGATATTACATCTGCCTTTACAGGGTTATAGGCCAGAGCAGGCGCCTTTGGCTTCATGCCTTTTGAACAGCGTGGTCTGTGCTGAGGCTGGTCTTATCTCCATCACCTGTTGGGTCTGGTGGATGGAGTGCAGGACCTCGGCAGCACAGGCCTCTTTGGGCAAAGCAGTCACTCCGCTTTGCTGCTCTCTTGGCTTTCAACACCCAATATTTTGGGCAGAGAGGGAGGCTGGGCTTGCGGATGAGGAGCACGGTGAGGATGCCGGGGATGCAGCCAGCGCACAGGAGATGGTGCCAGCAAATCTGTGCCAGCGGCCAGCAGAACCATGCTGGCAAAGCCCTTTGGTGCAGCAGTGCAAACCTGCAAACTATCCCTCCTCCTGGTGTGGGTTGTCCACACATAATGATCTGCTAGCACAAGGTGCAGCATTCCCTTACAGCACACTGGCACCCGCGTGCTGGGAAAGCCTCTCCTGGAGAAGGTAGGGCATGTATTTTTCAGTGCCTCAGCATGTCACTAGTAAAACAAAAATTCCCAAAAGCTATTAATGCCTCTGGGTTTTGTTCAGGCTGTAAGCTCTTTAGAAGGGGGAGAGCCTGCCAAGACATATTTGTATAGGACCCAGCACAGCAGGAACTTAAAATCAAAAAACCCCCAGAAAAATCGATAACAGAACAACACCAAGAGATGCTGCTGAGTTTTAATTCCTTGTGACCACTTCTTGGGTTGGTAGCTGGTGTTTCAGGGTCGGCAGTGTGCCAAAAAAAAGAGTGCTGAGAGACAGCAAGTTCATTTCTTTGGAGTACATTAAGATTTTAAAAATCTTTGCTGTGCGAACCCAGTATTTCCAAGGAGCAGAAGATGTGTTCCCTAAAAAAAGAAAAGAAGGAAAGGCAGAGCAGCAACCCCTCTCTGGGGAATGGCAGTAAATTTGGGCATGGGCTTGGCTCCCCACCCTTTCCCTTAGTTAATGGAGAAAAGAAACCTCCATGAGCAACTGGGATATGATCAGCTTCATGGAGCCTGCTCTAAATCCCCATAGGAGATGCACATGAAATATGCAGGATCTGTCTGCAGAGTTGGGGTTTTTTGGGTTTGTTTTTTGGGGGAGGAGGGGGTGGGGGATTAAACAAAACCCTCCCAATTTTCAGGTCTGCGCCAGAAACCCAGCAACAAGTACAAAGGCTGCTTGGCTTGCAACTCTGAAGTTTCACCAGAGCAGACTTTCTTATCGCTCTGCCTACAATGTGTATGATACTTTATTAGCATCTTCTGCGGTAATCCCAGCAAAACTGAAGGGAAAAAAGTGTCAGATCAAAAGGGGGAGTATGAAAGCGGGCGGCTAAGCAGGTTGCTGGGATGCTAATGATTGCTTCCTTCATTCTCTGAGTGTCACGCACAACATCTCTAAGCCCAGCGCAGCGCGTAAGCCACACAAATAGCCATATTTGTTAACATTCATGTGACTCTTTCGTCTGAGCTGTATTTCCTTGAGTACACCACAATGAAGAGTTTCTTTTAATAAGGATCAACCAGGAAAAACAACTGTGAGGGACTTTTCTCTCCCTCTCCCTCCCTCCCTCTCTCTCTCACTCCCTCTCTCACTCTCTCTAAACCTTTTACACTGCGGTTGAACAAGCCTCTGGATAAAGACTTTATCCAAAAACCCCCTCTTTAAAGTTATTTCAAATTTCTCTGCAAGGCTTTCAGAAATCTGTTTGTTTGAGGGCAGAATTAGATGTGACCGGCGTTTTATTGTGACATAAAACCATATTTCTTCCCTGGAAGATTAAAAAATAAAATCGGTTAATAAGAAAAGCTGTCAGCAACAGAAAATGGCTGACATAATCCGTTTATCCTCCGAGCAATAAAGATATTGGTCCTTGGGAGTCTATCCTCTCTCTCATGTTATTTCGCCCAAAACATTATCTTCCCAGCATTCTGATGGATTAAGAAGTCATATGGGAGATAGCAGGGAAATGACAGATACAAAAAAAATAATATCCTTTCATTTCCCCTCCTCCCTGCACTCTCTCTCTCTCTCTCTTTCTCTCTCCCATTTTCTCCCCGGCCCCTCCTTTCCCTGCCTCCCTCTCTCTCTTTTTCTCTGTCCCCTTGGAAAAGTGGTCCATCTCTTTATTCCCAGCATCCCAGCGCTCTGCAGAAGTCCCAAGCTGCTAACCCCAGTGCAGTGGGCAGAAGCAACACGGAACTTCTTGCAGGCCTTGGTCCCTCTCGCACACATGGATCCTAACAGCTTGGCACCATTTGATACTTGAATACCTCCTGAATTTTTAGGAACTGCAGTCACAGATGTCTGTCCCTGCATTGAAGCATGTCTGAACAACTTGCTGGAGAAAGAGAGATGAAATCCAGCACTGGGTTTGAATGGAGCAGAGCTGGGGCTCTTTCCTGGGTTTTTTTGGTGGTGAAATCTGTGGATGGAAGAGGGCTCTGGTCTTTGGAAAACTCCTCTTCTGCACTTACAAGCGTCTTCTTGATCCCCTCTTCTAGTGAAGTGTAGCCACTACAGGAGGTCATCTCCACAGCAGATGAGTGAGCAGTCCTAGTGGCCTCATTCTTGGTCTTGGGGGCCAATGTCTGTCTCCCTGGAGGCCCTGGGGCTACTGGAGACAAAACACAGCACAAGGCTGAGGTCCCAGGGTTCTGGGATGTGCTGCTTTGACCCTGATGCTATGTGTCTGGTGGCTTTCCGCTCCACTTGAGTAGCTTTTGCATTTCCCCTTCTCTCAGAGACTCTGAGAAACCCCCTCTGCCACCAGCTCCTATCCTGCCATGGCTCTATGTGACCAGGGCTTGCTCCAACATCAGAACAAATTCCATGAAAGGCTTTGGAAGTGCAGGACTTAGGGCTAGGAGGTACATGAGATACCATTTAATCCCTTCCTCCCTGCCCAGGGCAGGATCATGCAGATCTTAAGCATCCCTGAGGGATGTTCACCTAACCTCTTCCTAAAAACATCCTGCATTGGCCACTCTGCCACCTCCCTAGGAAATTTATTCCAGTGCTTTCTCTATCCTTAGAACCAGTGTGTTTTTTTCTGAGCATCTGACTTAAATCTTCCATGCTGCAATTTAGGGCTGTTACTTCTCTTCCTATCCCCAGCAGACACAAAGAACAATTTATTGTCTTTCTCTTTTCAGCAGCCTTTCAGCTAGCAGAAGACTGTCCAGAGAAGAAATGAGCAGGAGAAATGATCTTAGCGTTCTCATCCCGCCTGTTTCTTCTCCAGGTGAACCTTTCCTGCAAGATCGTGTTTTCTTGATCTACAGCCACTTTTCTGCCTGCCCTGTGCTGAGCAGGGGGTCCGCTGCCATTCAGCCTGGCTCCTGGGGGCTGCAGTTGGGGAAGGGTTCCTCTCGCCCTTCCCCTTCTTTGCCACTATCTCCTGGTCACCTCACAGCCCTGACTCAGGCTCCCCTCTCAGTTACAGGTGATTGAAATGTGTTGCCAGGTTTTTTGGTTGCAACAAGTCAATGAAAAACTTCCACGAAAATGGAAGTTTTAAAGAAAAAAAAATGCTGCCTGCTATGGCAACTTTCACAGAAATTTTCCTCTCTTTTTTATTCTTCTTGTCAGCTCTTTTGCATCTTGTGAGCATTTTAATTAATTTATTCACTTTTTGCCCACCAGAATCAGCTCTGCTTTGCTATTTTGTGTGTTGTAATGGATTATAAAGGATGTGTTGTCAACTTTTTGCTCACTATCTACCTGACATCCAGGTTAGGTTATTTGCCCATGAATGTTTCCCCAGATCTGTCCACCTATCTCATAGCCAGAAATGTTTTTGTTTTGAGAACCATGTTATAAAATAAAAAATACCTATATCCGTGATAAAATGCAGCATTTAAAGATCTTAAGTTTTACCTAAAAGAGAGAACGTAATCAGTTGTAATGTCCATTAAGATTGCAAAGTGTAGCACAGAGTGACAGGTACGGCTCTCCCATAGCACTCTGTGTCTCACAAACAAAGCAATTTACTTTCGTCTGGCAGTGCTTGTTTCCCATGGTCAAAGAACCTAGGAAGTGACAAAAAAAAATCACAAATTGAACAAGGCAGAGGGTGGTTTTACCAGGCTGAGAATTGTTTCAAGACAGCATTTCTTACTGTATTTTGGACTGCACTAGTAAGAGCAAAATAAAATTTATTTATAAAAAAATCCTGAAAAAGCTTGTTGGAGCACTTGAAATACAGCAAAAAACAAAATCAGGCCGAAATACCTTTTTAAACTCTCATTTTCCCTCAAAGTTTTGGTCTCTGCTATCTTCCACCAGAAAGTATATAACATAAAAGCTTTTTCAACCACTAATCATTCTCAAAAGACCTTAAATGCCTTTTCTCTTCCTTCATTTAATGAATACAAACATCCTCTTGATGTTACTTCCAAAGCTATGAGGGAGCCTGCGTATTCATTTGGGAATATTTGAAAGATCACTCTGATACCAGCAATGACAGCAGCAGACTGCAAGTGCCCAAATGAGCCCCAGCAAAATTCACCTCCAGGAAAAGATCACTCCCACCCAAAGCCTTCAGACCCTGCTGAATGGGCAGGGTTTACCTCTTCGACACATGTGCTAACAGGGTAAAGACCCAAATTTCTAGTGGTAACCCTAGCATCTTCCCATATTTCTCCTCTTAAGGAGCTCCATCTTCCAGCTGAACTTTGAAGCAGAGAAAATCCCTAATTTGTGTGTGAGGTTTATACAGGAAAAGTAATAATAGTAAAGATCCAGTGTGAATAGGAGCAGCTGATTTTTCCAGAACTGTCTGAAGAATTGCTTCATCAGATGACCCCGAAATCTGACCAGAAACACCAGTTTGCACCTTTATGACACACTGAAAATACCAGTTTATTTCTAGTAAACAGATTCCTTTGTAGAGGAGAGCTTTAAGCTAAAAATCATATTCAACCTCAACTCCATCCACCACTTCTATGCCTAGCCAGACACAAGCAGAGGTTCAAAAACATTATTATTTCCACAATGGGGCAAACTAAACAAAGAAGATCCTAGAGATCCTTTCCCAAAAGCTGGCAGGCAATTCAAGGGATTGCCAGGGGTAAAGAATCACCAGGTGGAAATACAAAAGTACGTGGAAAAACTAGAAAAAGGGAGTCATCTGCCTATCGGCACCAAGTCAGGTAGCTCTCTGGGGAGGAGGTCGCACTGATTAACAAATAAACAGAGGCCGTTGGCAGCAGGGATGGAGGGAGATGAGTATATTTACTTCCAGCTGAACAAATTTGTCAACTGCCTGTAAAACACGTGATTACTATGGAATTACATGTATTACATTCTGTATTTATTCTTATTCTTATTTAAAATATAGATATTCTCTAGGGCTGGATTCAGATGAAAACCAAGGATTAAAAATAAGAAAGACAACTGGAATTCAGTAGCAGTCCAATGTAAAATACATTAAAGTAAGAAAGTAGAGGATAAGAATTAAAAACAAGGCTAGGATTTAAAGGATAGAGGGGAGTCAATATCACAGGCCTGGGCCAGTCCTCAAAAAGCCACCCAGATATTTCTAAAGTCCTCAGATCAGCATAAGTTTTAGACTAAACAGTTGTACACCCTTCAAGCCTCCTTCATAGGTTATGGTTTCTAGACCTCTGATGAGCCACGTTGATAGAACTTTTGCACCTGAAAATTCCACTTAACAGCTAATTGCCATTGTGCTACTGAATGACCTAGGCCAGGGCACCTCTACTTTCCACATCTTAGTTCCCCCTTTGTGAAATGGCGGGGGAGGGGACTCCTAAAATATCCAGAAACATACTGATGGGAACTGTATGAGTGTTCTGTAATAACAGACATGAGAGGGAGGAGGCAGAGATGCTTCACAAAGACAGAATGGCCGGTGGACAGCGTGATGAGTTCAGATGATAGCATCCTCATGGAGGGGAAATCCAGCTGGCTGCAAAGGCTGATGCCTCTGCATCCAAGCATTTACACAGTCTTGCCATGATTCATAGGTTTTTAAAGATTTGAGGGGGCTTTACATTTCTCTAATCTCACCTGTGGCACTACTCAGCCAGGGAATTTCCCAGTGCTGGTTCCTCTGGTGGGAAATGATTCTTTCTTGCTATGTGCATGAAGGCTGTTAGCCTAGTGACGTCTTGGATTATGGTGTATCTTCTAGACTGGAAACCCGTTTCTTTTGTGACCTGAAGAGGCCCGAGAAACTCACTCATACCAGTGAGTTTAAGAACTCTCCAGGTATGACCTGGTCAATGACTAGAAGCACAGGGAAACCGTGATGGCAGTTGGTGACATACCATCACCCTTTGGCACAACCGGAGAAGCTAGCACAACTTAGATAGTCAGGTTTGGTGTCAGGCTATCCTCTGTGACTCTGTGTTGTGGGGGTCTGGGACACTGGTCTCTCAGACACCATCCAGTATGGTCTTTGCTCTACAGTAGTGCCTGGAGATGGCCCTACCAAGACCAGGCTACCTTGCTGGGAGGTACTGTAGAGACAAATAGCAGAAGACCATCCCTGACAAAAGTTACCAGCAGGGATGGATATGTAAGAGATTGGAGGTGATACAGAGACTCAGACAGCAAATTGGAAGCAGCTCTGGCAGTAGAAGCATCTCCCAAGTCGCAGACTGGTGCCCCATCTACTAACATTTCCCTGTGGCAGCACCCCAAGAACTCCTCAAGATGTGGTCAGATGCCGTAAAGACTAGCTCCCAAGCTCACCCTTTCCCAGGGCACCAAATAATTTGGGCAGCATGAGAGCCCCTAACTGGCATTGACCTTCAGTATTTCCACCTCTGCTGATGCCTAACAGCACCCTACGAGTACTGCTCTGTTGGCACAGGCACAAGAGGCAGCAAGGAGTATGGAGAGGAGGAGACACACACACACACACACACACACGCTCACAGGGATAAAAAGGATAACTGGATCCATGAAAATAAGCCAAGCACTGCCATCGTCAGTCTAAATGCAGATAAGTATTGTACTGAAAACAAAGATTACTTGTACTTTGTAGATAGAGACGTGTTTTGTTACAGGATGCTTTGTATGGAATTGGGTCACAGCAGAATATGAGCCAACTCCCCCTCCCGCCCGCCTCCTCCCAACCTCCCTCTCCGCCTGCCTATCCTTTGAATCTGGAGCCAAATCTCAAGGGTAACAGAGTAGAAATTGCTACAGTTTTGGCGTTTTTTCCCTTGGCTGGGATTTGCTTTTCATTTGTGGGGCAATACTTGTGCCTCTCTGCCATTCATTTATTAATTAATGTCATTGATTGTGAGCTGCTTGCTCTCAGCCTTGTGTTTCCAAACCTCTGGAGGGAGAGGGGGAGGTGAGGAGCATCCAAAGGATCCCCAATTCAAGTGACAAGGGAAGCACCAAAGCTTTGTTACCCTCCCCTCTACCTGCATCCCTTTGCCATGTCTTTGCTGTCGCATGTCGTCTAGCCTGATACACGTGCTATGCCCATCACCTTGGTATTTGACCACCTTCTATTCCCCCATAAAGCAAAGCATCTCCTTTTGTCCTTCCAGCATTCTTCTGCTTCAGGAAAGAGCTTTGTACACATATTATTTATGGGTCCTATGGTGTGACCTGTCCTTTGCAGTTGCTCCAGGTGCCAGTCCATGTCTTGGGCACTGTCTACTGAAATTTATCAACAAACCAAAGTTAACACCCAAGACTTTGGCCAATGAAAGTCTTTCTACATCCCAGGCTCCTCCGTTTCTCATTCAAGACATTACAACCGAGATTAAATATCCCCAGAAACCTTTGATCTGTGACTGCATGCTTCCCATAGATTATTGTCTTCCTTGGTTCTGGATGTTGGCACTCCTTCAGAGTGAATGTGTTGCTTGTCATGAAAGCCACAGAGGAAAGGACATTCAAATTCTGGCCATACTCGCATGTGCTTTTTTTTTTTTACCAGGAAGAGGCTTTCCACTACCTGGGAAATGCTACCTTCTACTAGTTTCTCCTTTCTCCTGACCAAAAAACTGCTTTGGGACTCTTCCTAAGGAACTAAAGCACAGGCAGTGCTGTGCCTACAAATGTCTATACCACTGCTGGAGAGATGGATGGATTTTTCTCCATGTATGAAAGCTAGAAAGTTCCTTTTTTCTTTTTTTTTCCCCTTTTTTCCTCTTTTCCTTCTCTCTTTTTTTTTCTTTTTTCTTTTTTCTTTTGTTTTTTTAACATGCAGAATATCGGAGAATTGTTCACAGCCAGCAGTGGGGCTTTGAGAAATGGGCCGAACAAGGTCCAAGTCTGAGAGTTGTGACTCTCTGAGAGTTGTGGCTCTGACACAGCCCCTGAGACTGGAGCTACCAGCACTCAAGCAAGATCTCTAGGGAACATGAAACATTTTGATTCTACAAAGCACAAGGAAGTATTTTAACTTAATGGGTATTAAATGTTCATTGGCGTGTGCATTATTGGATTACGATGTGATTGCTGGTAGCTGGTCACTGTTTATTCTACCCATAAGAAGTCAAACTTCCAATGGTACAAGATGGTAATTCATGCATGCTTACATGTTATTGCACTTTTACTGGTCTTGTGGTCTGCCATAAGACAGACCTACAATTGCTTTCAGACAGATGCCACCTAAACCAGCCTAAGCTGTATGGCATCTCCAAACCCTCTCCCACATATTGGCCTTCCTCTCCCAGGTCACCCCCACTACCAACAGCCATGGAAACTGCAGGGTTTCAGGTTAGCATCCCACACCGCTGCAGAGCCAGGAGCACTATGAATGGTGCTCTATGGGTGGGACACCTCTAACCATCACCAGTGTAGTCCAAAATGGCAAAACCATGAATTACTGGACTTAAAATCTGCCACATTTTTAGCAGCTCAAATAACATATAGACCAGTTTAGACCCTTCTCATCTATCCAGAAAGGCGACGTAGAAAAGATGTCATTTCTTCAAGCTCTGAGCGTCGGGAATTTAAATAGGCATCCAAGCATTTTCTCAAAAAAAAGAGGGGGTTTTTTCAATGCTGAGTCAGGGCTCACTTTCCTCCACACGCTGCATTTCACTTAAGGGCCTGATCCAACCACCATTAGAGCTGATGAATCCCACATCGAGAAAAGACGTCACTGCGTGGTGCAGCATAAAGTTTTTATCGGTGCAGGTTGGGAATGAGGTGCATAACTCACAGGCGCTGTTGCCACTTGTGAGTAATGCACCCATTCCACACTCCCGCGGATAAAACCTTTATGGCCCACCGCAGCACCGGGTATTGCATCTAATATATGCACCGCCATAATGACGAGCACTGAAAACCTGTTTTTTTAACCTGTTTTCTCCCCCCCGCCATCCCCCTTTCTCCTTCCCACCCTTAAATACCCCTCCGTGTCTGCTTCATGGTGCTTTACTTCTGCTTTGTCAACTGCCTGGGGAACCCGGTCTATCGATATTCTGGACAAGGTTTTGATTTGGAAAAAAAAAAAAAAAACCACAGACTGAGCGGCATAATTTAAAAATCAAAGAAATTCATTTCAGTAGTAAAAGGTTAACAGCCTTTAGGAGGAACACTTTTTAATCACCCACGTCTAGACTCTATCACTCGAATCACCGGCAGCAGGAGTGAAATATGGCTAAGCCCCCGTCACCAAACAGCACCTAAAGACTGTTGTATTTAATCATGTCTGTGCACTAGTTATGGATTTTCATTATGATTCCCGATGCTGTTGCGCTGTGTAAAATATTAATATCCATAGTAATGATGCATGAAGCTTGGAGTGTAATTTCTTCACTCTCCTTGTCTGATATTAAATTGTTACCACTTTATCATTTGTGTAGAACTGCACGTTTCAATTAATCTTTCCGTATCAGCAGCCCTGATTAATATAGATCATGATTCATAAGCTTATCGTCACTATAGTTTTAACAGATCATTTATAAAGATCTTAAATTTCAGGGCCTGGGAGGCGCAGCCACTCCGTCCAAGGCTTTTCTCGCTTCTTGTTCCAGCAGGTTTCTCCATTCAAACAACTAATTCCAGGAAAGAAAATTAGCCAGATAAAAATGCCTGCTTGATTTTTTTTTTTTTAAACTTTACTCAGAGCTGCCCATAAACTTTTTCCCTGTTCACCTCATTGAGCAGAAGTTGCATGACTACAGGTGCTCACCAGCTTTGGTCTTCCTTCATTCCTCCCCTCCATGGGAGCTGCCCTGGGCTCTCACATGAGTTTTGCAGCTCCTCAGCAATTACTAGTCTTCTCCAACTCCATGCGATGGCCACTTCTGGAGTTATGAATCCCTGCTGGAAGGCACATGCTGCACTCACAGGCTGAAAACTCGCTGAGGTGATGCACTTTCCTCTAGCAAGACAGACCTCTTTCCAAAACCTTTAAAAAATCACTGGGGGGGCCAAATTCTCCATTTGCATAAAGAAGCGATCTCCCGGCCAGAGCCAATGAGCCTTTATTCTCCATGTTAGCCCAGATCCACGGGAGGGAGTTATTGCCTCCACTGCAGTGCAAAAAGCTGCCAGGACTCCCCCGAGGTGATGGCCTTGGAGCTGGGAAGTGATGCCAACCACAACCGCCCCCCCGCTCAGCTCCCCACGGAGAGGTTCGGCGCTACCCAGTGCAGTGCCACTGTGTGCAGAAACACTGGGTCTCCTCGGGCAAGACACTGTACAGGCATTGCAGCGCGTGGCACAGATGTTTGCCTTGAAAATTAATGGCAAAAAGCAGCAACCCATGCTCAGCTGGGGATGAATAGACAGCATCTCGCATGCAGGAGTGCTGGGCGCTTTCAGGACACTGTTGTGATCATAGTAATGAAGAACAGCAACCAATTAGTCATTTTTTAGTGGATAGAGTTGGAAAAGACGCATTAGATAGTTTAAAACATCCATCAAAGGTCCCTGTCTAGCTTTCTGTATATTCTCCAGGGCTTTGTCAAGTGATCTTAAGTGTCTCAAATAATGGAGAGACTCATGAGACTATTTAAAATCCTAATAGATGATTTTTTTTCCCCCTACTTACATATTTTCTTTCATGACAGTCCCAGAATTCCTCATAACCCTCAGTTCAGATTTGCAAAGGGATGTGGGGTTAACAAGGAGGAACAGCTCTGGAAATCCCACCAAGAGCCATGCGTGAGCCGGAGCAGGCAGCCACCGAGCTTAGTAGGGGCAGGGGCATGGAAATGGGGGCATTAGCAAATCTCTGCCATCTTCTCCCTCACCTCTGTGCCCATGATACCACTGAGGGTAGGTAAGCACTGCAAAGCATGGCTCCCAGCTGCTGAGGAACCGACCCCCTTCCTCGTCCATCCCTGGGAAGCACGGACCCGGAGTGGGATGCTGGCTGGCTCCTCTCCCTTCTGCTTCTTGCCCCTCTGCCAAAATGGACATGATGACGGAAACACTGTGATGTTTTCTTAACCTCCTGCACTCCCTAACTAACAAGGGGGAAGGGAAAAACCCTGGGAAGTATACATCCGTATCTGAAATCTATACAGCAAGACAGATCTAGCTGGAGCAGTCTTCAGGGCATATATACATTACCAGGCTACAGTGAAATATAGCCTGAAATTTGTCTCCTTAGATGAGATAATGTAGCCACGTTAACAGCTGCAACTGTCACTTTCAAGTGAAGTAGTGGGTATTGTGTTGAGTACATTTGCAGGGCAATTTTCCAGTTGGAATAAAAGGCTTTCCGAGGTGAATTTTACTTGGTTTTTATCCATCTATCTAAGGTTATTTTTATATATATATTATACAAATATTGACTGGTTCTGAGGGCAATAGAGGTAAAATATTGCACTAGGAAAGAAAATAGTTCCCAAGTCTCTCTCTATATATTTTGGCCTCAGCTAAAGGCTCAGGGCAATATATGCCATTTTCACCCTCAGGGCACAAAATTTTACTGCTCTTGCTTCTTAGCTATTTTATTATCCTTTTGTATGTTTGTAAAGAAGAAAGAGATAGGGTAGTGCTGGGCTTGGAGGTTTCTGCACAAAGCAACGTGCTTCAGGAGAGTTTTGCATTAAACGTGAATTTGCATTGCCAGGATCTGTGTTTTAAAAGTGCTGTATAAATTACAGATAAATACCATTCCCCATGTTTTTTTCCTCCAAAAATAAATATAATATAATAAATTCTCACAATTATTCACAACAGGAGTTCCAAGAGAGATCAGGGCTCTGCTGTACCAAGCTCTCTGAAATACATTTTAGGTAGCTTAGCTACTAGGCAATTTATGCATGTTACAGAAAAGCTGTGCTGGTTTAAGATGGTGCAGACTTTTAGTGGCTGCAATGGAAACTCCTGCCACATCTGCCTGTTTGCACACCCACAAATTTTCTCACCGTGCTGAGCTGAGAAGGTAGCATGCGCACAGAGGTCAGTGCCTGAACACCCTTTAGGTGCCCAGTGAGGGCAAAGAAAAAGTCTTCTTTCAAAATTTGCCCCTGAAACCTTGGGTACCCCTTTTTGAATTAGCTCTGAAGAGCCTAGCAGCAGATGAAACTGCCAGTGGAGAGCCCGGGAGTGTGAGTGAGGGCTGGTGTCCAAGGAGGTGACTTGTCTCAGTGTTTGGCCTTGGGTCATGAACAGGACAACGTCCAGCTCTGGGCTCTGGGCTCTTCACCAAGGACATCGTGCAGCTGCAGAGGGAACAAAAGCGTCACGGTGGCTCAAGGGCTGGGGGACAATTGCTGATGGAGAGATGCTTGGGGAACATAACCTCTTCAGTGTATCAGAAAGAAAAGTGAGAGGTCAGCTCTTGAGGGGCTCTGGGCACCTTCCCATTGGAGAACAGGGCAAGGCTGACAGGCCAGTGAACGGAGGCTAAACCTAAGTTTAAGGAGGAAATTAATTTTTACCTGCAGGGATAAATGCCAGCTGGGATGAGTGACAGGGTGGGGATTTGCTTCTTCACCATTGGCAAGTCAAAGTACACTTGCTCCTCTGCAGCATGTGCCTGGACAAACCAGCAGTGGGAGGAAAACCAAAGGGTGGTTCTCTCTATTCCCTCATAGCTCTAGGTTTAGTTTGTGTGTTTTCCCCACGGACCTGTTCAATACCCTTCCAGCTCTTGTCATGTCTGCTATGGCCTTAGAGGAGACATCTGGCTTGGGGACCCAACTCCCAGGCACAGCAAACACATTTATCACCACAGCCATCCTAGCTGAGCCACCTGCAGAGCTGACCCAGGTGGACATACAGCCACCCAAACTGTGTCCCGAGAGATAGGGTAGTGAGCCCACAGAGGTCCCCGTTACTGAGCAGTCAGAGAGTATCAAGAGAGGAAACAAATCACCGGTGGCACCTATAGCCACACGCAGAAATTAGAGACTCTGACTATAAGGTCACAATAAATCAGTGCACTGACAAGGAGATCTACCCTTTGTCCAGGGTAGAAGATTTATCTTTGACCCCAGGCAGGGGCATTTCTTCCTTGATTTGTTAAAGGCTGAACAGAAAATGGAGCTAGGTCCTGATGAGTGCCTGATTGCAAATGCTCATGCCCAACCCCACAACTCCTCTTTCCCCCCGCCCTGCAGACATGCACACCCTCGGTCTCAGGATGCTGTATTATGTTTCAAGAGAGCCTCTATTTTTTCTGTCTGTGATGGACCAGCTTTTGCAGAACTTGATAATGTGGCTTGTTTTCCTGATAACATTTTAATCAGAGGGCTCTCTCTCACAAAATGCTGACCAGTGCTGGGGAAGAGCCTGCATGCTCTCAGCAGAATGGGATGGGTGTTCGTCAGAGGGAAGCACAGCACATCCCGGTGCTGTGGGAAGGGGAGATACCACGCTGGGGTGCAGGAAGAATCAACACACCAAAAGGAAAAGAGGTTTCTGAACATGGGTTGAATTCCCAGGGTTTCTTTTAGAAAAGTCTTTCAAACTCAGGGCTGAACAGCTGTGATCCAGAGGGAATGAATTCTGCACAAGTGCAAAGTGCTAGAGTAAAGGATTGCACCACAGATGCATCCTGGTTTCCATGCATGGTTGAAAGGGGTTGAGATAAACAAAGAAGCTTGGCTGAGACCTGCAGCCACAAGAGAGAAAAACTGCAGGAACATTGGCAACACCTGACTTCTGCCTGATCCAGGACCAAACATGCTAATTTGTCTAGCCACAAGGTCTGGGCTGTCTTCTGTACCGCTCCACATTGATAGACCAACCAGATCACCTTCACCCTGAAATGGTAAATAGTATTTCCTCCTTCACCTCCACAGACAAAACCTACAGACATTCAAGGTCCACTTGTAATGGAGTTTTACACACAATTTAGAGCAGCCTAAGCTAACTTAACTAAACTAAAACCATGCTGCCATCGCATCTACACTACAGCAAGCAGCATAGACATTGGCAGCAGTAATGGGCAATACAGGGAAGAATCAATGACATTCATTTTGGCATTGCTTTACAAGCCTTGAAGTCCTGTATCAAAGCTCTTAGTTTTCCTTTTTTTTCATATCCCACCACTAAATTAGTCCTTAACTGACTATTGTCTTGATCTGAGGACCTTTTGACATATTATAAATGCAAACATGCCCTTAAATCTCACAGTAAAAACTTAGCATGAGAAGCCTGCATAATCATAAATAGTAAACATTTTGCTGTGGCAGTGGTTCATAGGGGAAAAATTATCATTTCACTTTGGTTTGGCCCAAATGTGTTTTGATTTCCTTGGAGGTTGTTGAGGGGTTTTTTTGGTTCAGTCTCCTGTAATATAAATAATAATGTAGCCAGATGCTTGGTACATAAACACATGGCTGATGAGCAAAGGGATGTGAAGGATAATGTTCATTATCTTTAAAACACTGGGAAACATGGCTACTGTTTCTAAACTGTATAAAATACATGGCATAAACCAAATGTTAATATCCGGGCAGGATCATAGTCTGCCTATGGTGATAGGAATGGCATGGAATGACTGGTGCAATTTGTTCGGGGTTTTATCACACAATTTTGCCTTTTCTGCACATGAGTTTCAAAAAATTGTAGAGGTCCCCAATTTCACAGAAGAGGGCTGGTACATGATGGTGTGACTATGCCATGAAGCAAAACAATAATTGTCTAAAACCAGTGCAAGTGAGCGCAGGATCTGGCTCACATTTTAGTTCCTTTCTTGCCACTGCTTCATCTGAAGTCATTGGAAGAAGGAGGTTCAGTCCTTCCTGAATGGGACCACAAATGTCTCTGCTGGATATCCAGTGACTCCAGAAATTACAGAGATTCCTCTGGAAAATGGGCTACTTCTTTCATTCAAGAAAAACTGTTTTTTCTATGATCATGTGAACAATATCTGAATAACAACTTACCTCTGAATTACAAATAAGAACTTACCACATTATTAAATATAGTATGTTAAATATTTATCACTCTTCTGTGCATGTGAATCTAAATTCAAGAGATTTAGCATATCACAAGCAGTTTGGGTTGATTCCTATTATCACATTTTGCTTAACATCCTCCTAGATTCCAGTGTGTTACAACGGTGATAGCAGTATGTAATCAATACCTCATTCGTAGAAAAGTCTACAGCCATGTAGGAGAAAATTCCCAGCACCCTCTTCTCCAGAAAAATTTGCATAGAGTTTCGCATTTCTGTTCCATTGGTGCCACCTATTGGTGTGTGCACATGTCAACCGATGAAAACAAGTCATTCCTTCTGAGGAGCAGTGACAGGGACATGGGCCAAACATGCCAACTGCAGTCATGACATAGGCATCATCTGGGACCAGCTTGAGAGCAAGCTTCTCGGTGCCATTGGGGCATTCAGTTTCATCAACCATTTTCCACCAAGCTCACCTTCATAAACCTGCAACTAAACAGCTTGTTGCTGTTGAGTTAAGTAGGAAGTCCTACTGCTGGCTTCTGCTTAGCCTGGCCACCACTTTTGTCCTCTGGGAAAGATGAATTACTGGTTTGTCCCACACCCATTACAGTCTGCCCAGTCCTAAGTGGATCACACCTTCACAAAAGCTCTCCTTGGTTTCAGGTTTTGTCTGAGAGTGACTTGGCCACCAAAGCAGTAGCATCTTAGTCTGTAGGGCAACCTCCCAGAGGGAGTTAGCTAATACTTCTTCCAGGAAATGGTAAATATCCTGTTCTATGTGAATTACATCGATGTCTCAGTTGAAAAGTTATTCTTTATTGAGAATAAATCTATTCTCTTTCTTTATTGACCAGGTCTTCCTCAGGAAGGCTTCCCAGACAAAAGGAGGGAAAAAAGAGTAAAGGTCCCTGATTTATGAAGATTAATAATTAATTCAGATTGACCACTTTATCTCCCTGGAGAGCATCTCCCAGGAGAGACCCATTGGGCATCCTTGGTAAAGAGAATGACAGTCACCTGTAGTCTGACTAAACTTTGCCAGCCAGAAGACTGGTCCACAGTACTTCTCTGCACAGTTTAGACTTGGAAATGATTAAAAGTCCCATGCCAGCAGATATCGGCAATTATCTGAGGACATCAGCAAATTCTGGGCTGGGGCTTTGTGCTGGATCCTCCTACAGTTCAAACAAAGCACTTGTTTCCTCAGCTGTGGTCTCCTTGCCAAGGATGTCCCCAGCCTTTTGGGAGGTGGTAACAGGAGAGGGAGATCAGAGGGAGAACTTGTGGGTTAGGTGACCTCAGGAAAGCCCCAGACTCCTGCACCCAGCGATCCTGCAAGGCAGGCCTGAATATGCATGGGGACATTTCCTCGTGCAAGCAAGGGGCCTTGCCCAAAGGGTACCTCCTCTTACCACCTCTGCTTGCAGAAGGCAGCAGGTGACCCCAAGGTGCACCAGATCAACACCAAAATTCATACATGAATCAGGATACCTGTTGGGACCACACTTCTTCTATGTTCCCAAGTGACAAGTCATTTCTATCAATGGCTTCTCCCACGTCATTTTCTATGTAGGCTGGAGCCAACCCAGAAAGGTGCTGTTCAGCTCCCTGCTCACCTCCATCCCATCCTTTCCAGAATTTCCCAGCTCTCCCAGAGCCCCCTGTCTCTGATCCCAACACAGCCCTTCCTGTCCCTTACACTTTCATTTCTGTTTCTTTACATCTTTATTAAAATGTATAGCCACTTTGATAGGAAAATTGAAAAGAAAAAGATACGAGGAACAACAAAAAAGCCATAATTATGAAGATTCAATTTAAATTTAAAGGTTGTGGAAGGAGGAAAAAAAAAGAAGCAGGAGAAGAAGAAACCAAATTAATTTAGCAGGAAAGCATTGCATGAAATATTGTTGGAGTTTAATAACCATGCAAAGACAGATGATATGTGTGGAAAAATTAGTTGTAGGACCTCATAATAGTCTATTAATATTTTCTACAGGCGCAGAAACCCTTTGCTGAATGATTGTAACAAAGTAATCTTTTTTTTAAGACATTAAAAAATATCTTCAAAAGAAGAAGATGGCAGCAATGTACATACTGTACAGAATGGAGACCCCGGCAAGGCATGTCAGATCCCAGCCTAGATTCAGCACAGGCTTCTCTGCTCTGCCATGACGGAGTGTCTCCCACCAGGCTGCTTGCTGGGGGCAATTGTCCCAAATGGGTATGATGAGGCCCCTTGACAAGGCATCTCTCCTCCCTTTCTGACTGGTAGGGAAAAGTCTTTCTTTCTCCTGGCAAGGACAGGAGTGAGGTCCCTGTCAGCTGGGGAGACAGCTACTCTGGGTGAGCAGATCCGGCTGAGAAATGATCTCCTGGAGGAAATTATTCTGAGTGCAGCCCCTGCTCCCGGGCATGACTGCTTGGTAGAAGCAGCTTTCTCCTTTCTTCTCCAAGAAATCCCCATGCTGCCTCTTCCAAAGAAAGAGGCACTTGGAGGTGTCCAGGCTCCTCCAAAGGAGGATGCACAACCCATCACACATATGCTTCTTCTTCCAAATGTCCCATTCTGGCAAAGGCTGGCATTGACCTTGGGCATCTCAAAGTGAAAGAGGCCAAGGGCAGCGTGAATCAGTGGGTCTGGGTGAAGAGGTCCACAGAGGGGCCCATGCCCAGCCCCACACAACTGTGCTCTTCCCTTCCCTCTCCCCTTCAACTCCAGTGAGAGGTTAGTCTCGGCTCTGCTGCCATCCCTCCTTGACTCCGCCGTCATAGTCCCGTTTTCTCTAGATATCACACCAAATGAGGCCAGAACCTTAATGACCAGTCACTACTTCCACGGTCACGTCTGCTGTCATCATGATGTGATACTGATGGGCGGGTGTCCCACAAACATAGAGGGAGCAACCGCCTTTTTCAAGGCAGCCCCAGGAGACCAAATGCCATGATCAAGCTCTTGCTGAGCCTGGAACAGCCTTGAATTTGGTCCATGAAGCCAGACATGGCACCAGAGCAGTACAAGGCTGCTGTCATGATGGCACAGCCCCATGACCTCAGTGCAAAGAGAAGGATGCTTGGGCTGCCTTGTCATATTCTGTTCCCCAACACAGACAGGGCAAAGACCTCCCCACCGCAGTGTGATGGTGGAAAGCTGACGCTGATCCTGAGGAGCAGTGTACAGCCAAAGCATTGGTGCTGCGCAAAGGCTGAGGCAGCTGGAAGGACCCCAGATTTTGGGAGGACAAAGGGAACAAGTTAGGCCACAGAAAAGCCATACCATCTTCAGCAGCATATGGCTGGTCTCTAAAGATGCACTTGTAATATTATTAGTCTGAAGGGCTCCACACAGAAGGAAAGGGCAGTGATAACGTTCCTGCATAGTACGGTGAAACACACACACAAAAAAACCCCATATATGTGCACACATGTGCCTTTTAAAATCAGTGTTAACAACCAACTCAGGCAAACCATCACCACAACTGCATCAAGACAAAGGATGGTAATGGGAGCAAGGGAGGAGAGGTCTCCGTCTGTGGATGTTTTAACTTGGTCTCTCACAAGGATATATTTCCTTGGTCCTAAATGGGATTTGCTTTAGCTCCAGACAAAACCCTTAGGATCCTGTAAACTCAACTAGGTCAATCCTGCTAGTAAAAAATAAAATGAAATAAAGAAATGAAATGAAATTAAGTGCTGAAATGAATAAAATAAAATAAAATAAAATAAACCCAGGACAAAACCAAACTGCAATTTCTCATTCAGCTTCCCCTTTCTCCTATTTTAATCTGTATAGTACCATCCAGTTCCAGCCTCCCCCCTTCCCCTTTTTTTAAATACGGTCTAATCCTGAGTGTGAACTGATGTAGTTTGTGTGTTAGGGGGGGAAAAAATCTCTCTCTCTTTCTGCCTTTTTTTTCCCTTCTTCTTTCCTTGGCCCAGTTCATTATTTTTCTTTCTTGTCACTCAGTGTGATAGGTTGAACAGAAGTGCACAGATGAGCACTGAAAACGGTGTCACAAGGCCTTAATCTAGTCTTTAATGCCTGACTTCAGAGATGTCATTTATCTTCTAACTGCAGCAGGCTTCCACCAACTTTATCTCTAATAATATATTGATGGATTAAAAGGGTCGGGCAGGAGACCGGGCTGGAAAAATTGCTTATTGACATCAAAATACAGTGCCCTCAACCTGATAAACATGGAGGGGCTCGTGTATCTCCCAGAATAGTTGGCGTTGCTATAATTTTTTTTCTAGCATGTTTCTCCCAGGTTCATGGGGTGGTCCAGTAAAATAAACAAACGGAACAAATAAATAGGAAATATAGTTTCTGCATTGACGCAGCCGAGTGGAAACCCAGCCATTTCTGTAATAGTTTCTTAATGAGAGCGCCATGCAGGGCTATTTATCGCAGACCACAAGCCACGTTCCGAAGCAACCTGACAGGGAGAGGCTGCCATTGTTTTAGCGGGTCGGGGGGTATTAGGACATGCGGGATGAGAGATTGCAGCACCCTGTAATAGCATTTTGGGAAGCTGTTTCTTTCCCTGGTGGTGTAAAAGTCGGGAGCTGTCTAGCAATCTTTATGGCTGAAATTCATCCCTTGCCACATGGATCTCATGCAAGAAGAATTAAACAGGGGAGGAGAAGGGACTGCCAAGCAGAGCATCAGCAGAAACACTGCCCCGACCTCCGCTCTCTGCCACAGACCTGACAGATGGGTGCCTGGTGGGGAAATGCAACTACCTGTTATTTTGGGGGATGACATAGCCTTTTGCATGCCCCAGATACAGGTGGAGAAAACATTCCCCTTGCTCCTCAGCCACCATGGGCATTTTGAGTTGCTGCTCATCCCTGATTTATCTGTCCCTTTCTGATTTCAGCAGTTTTCATTGCACACGTGGGCTTGAGCAGTGCTCCTCCAAGGTCCTCCAACACCAAAAATTGTGCTGTGCCCAAACAGCTTCCCAGCACTACAGGAGCAAACACACCTGAGACTCGGCATCCCACAACCTCCACCAAAGGCAGCAGAAAAGTCCTCCACCATGTTCCAGTTGGTTTTACTAATCCTGCAGGATTACTGGCAGGGAAAGGCAGTCACAACTGGCATTGGTAGGAACAGCCACAGGTGAAAACTTTTTCCTTGTAGTGGGATGGAGACAGTTCAAGCATTCACTGTACAAACATTGCATTGCTGGGAAAAGGTGGAGTCCCTGCTGAGTCCATTGCAATGTGACTTTTGTTTGTCTCTTGCTAAGGAAACTTGTTGCAAATAGAGATGACTAAAAAGCATGGATCTTTATCCTGAGGAAACCTCCGACATTTTAAGTCTGGTTTATAGTAAAGCCAGGACGAATGGCAAAATCCTAAAGCTTTCTCTTAGAAGAAAAAGTTGAGAAAAACATACTGAACAGGATATTGCAATTTGGACTGATGTTCCTGGTCCATTCCAGCTTGAGCTACAGATGCCCCCCACCCTGGTCCATCTGTTCTCCAATAGGGCTCACTCAAAAATACCACCCATCATGAACTGTGACAGACATATCCCCCTAAACTGATGCATGGGCTTCCTGGGAAGCCTGTGAGCCACTAAGACAGGTGCAGAGATAAACTTTGTCACCAGAGAAAGCATTTCATTTCATTTTCCTGGAAAGAAATTCCATGAAAATCAATCTTCCCACAGAAAATTTTTGATTCTTGGCAAAAAGCCTTTTTCTGATCGGGAAGTGCCTCAACTCAAAAATATCTGAGCAGCTGTGGTTACAAGAAGAGTCACATTTCATTCCTGCATGCATTGAGAGGGACTCTGTATGAAGGCAAGCTCCACAGTCCTTGAGGAGGTGGTAAAGTTGCGAGCATCATCATCACAAGAGCTTTTAATTATCAGGAGTTCAGACTGCTTTGATCATACCCCAAAACTTGAGCTAGGTGGCTTGGAGAGCTGTTAAATGGCCCAGCAGAGACCACATTTGCCATGGACATGGTCCTTAGCTTGGAAAAGATGGGTTCGCAAGATCTAAGGAGCTTATACACCTTGAAAGACTTATCCTTCCCTGATAGATGGAAATAATCAAAATAATACTGCAGCACATCACATAGATTATGTTAGGTATAAAGATCTTTAGGATGCAGACCCCACAAATAAAGACCAGTGACCAAACCCCATACAAATGGACTCTGGAAGACCAGTGCTGACAAACACCATTCCCATTCAAAAACCCTAAGAAACACAAATGCAAAAAAAAAATTTTTAAATGGGGAGAACAGGGAAAAATTAGCCTGATGGTCTCTGATGAGCAACCAAGCTGTAACTTTGATCATGAGTATTGCTCTGGGAGCAAACACCTGAGCATCACACTGCCTGGTGTCCCAGTTCCTCAGATGGGAATGATTGGCAGGTGCTTGCAGACAGCAGAACACAAGCCTTGCATTATAAGATTGTCTTTCCGAAATTTACCCGCTGAAATGCTGAATTTATCAGCTGAATTTATCAGCTGAAATGCCTCAGACTTCTGGGAAGCTGCCTGTGGCCGACCACTTGATGGGAAGGATGTCTCCGATTTTTTTGGCATGTGGAACTAAAGCAGCTCAGCCGCTTCCCCCTACACCTGCCAGTCACTCCTGGTTGTACTTTATCTAAGCACCATTTTCTAATTTCACTACGGTGAAGACTATCACAATGCATTTTTGCTATAGGTAGCTAAAATGACAAACTGCAAGGTTTGTTACATTTCAAATATAAGTTGAATAAATTACTGTAGTTAAAAATAGCGATTTAATACCCAAATTCTGTTAATAAAAAAAAAACCAACCTGATTTTTTTGTATGTGCCATTCTTTACATGTTTCTCTTTTTTCAGACTCCTTGGCAAGCAGAGAAATACCCCCAAATGAGGTGGTTTTCTCCCTCAAAAATGGAATTCTCTGAAGCTTTTTGCAGGACTTTGTTTCCTTCCCATTAAATTCCCTGAAAGGCTCCACGGTGACGTAACCAGTGCAGAGTTTGGCCAGCACTGCTTGGTTTTAGCATCTCACTATTCTCTGAGACATTTTGCAAATCAACTTTTTCCATTATTCCCTTTGATTACCCCATCCCTTTCTGAATTTCCAGCTAATCACTTGTCATCCCTTATATAAAGGCGGGGGGGGGGGGGGGCAGGGATGTAACATTTCTCATCCCAAAGCTGCATGTTACAGCAGTTGCAAGGCCACAAGGCACAGCAATGCACCGTGCATCACAGGTCAGCCGCGAGCTGCATCCTGCAGCCAGACCTAACCCCTCTACAGACCCTGCCATAGCATTACTGCTTTGCTCACAGGAATGTGATATTAAGGAAGCACTGACAATAATTCATGGCTCTTCACTGCCTACAGACTAAGCCAGCAAACTCCCACTGATGTCCACAGCACTGGGGTTTTCTCCTCAAGGCTCAACTATTTTTCACTGTTAGGTCTTAACATATTTTACATGGGAATGATTTCTTTACCTAATGGAGTAGTAAACTCACTAGATGGTGGGGGGGGGTTTCCAGGATTGGTCATTTAAAATAAAAAATATCCATATCGCACTTGGCCATCCTTATGTGTTTTTCTATTATTCCCCAGAAGTAATTGCCAATGATTTAATGAAGCAGTTCCCAAAAGGCGTGGGTGTGCACATCTATTTGTTGTACTGCATCCTGCATCTTCCAAGGTGCCTTCTCCGTCAAACTGCTTTTCCCCTGAAGAATCACCCTGTCAAAACCCTCATTATTTTATAACTTCTATGCCCCTCTTCTCTTCTCACCTTGTTAAATACTGCTAGAGCAAAGGAGTTCAGTAGCTCTACCATTTTAGCAACACCATTGATTTTGTCTCCCTCTTCATTTATTAATGGAACTACTTTCTCTCTAGTATTCCCTTTTCCCTGATATAATTGTAAAAGCTCTTTTTATTCCCCTTAAGCCTTTCTGCTCTCTGAGCTGGCCTTATCTTTTCCCTGCAAGCCTTAACTGACTGTATATTCTTGTTTAGTTCTCTTTCCCTTCTCCATTTTTCACTATAGGTTCTTTCTTTATGCTCCTATCTTTCGCCAGCGCTTTGTTATGCCACATTGGATGCTACTTGTCCTTCCATTTATTTCGACGGGAACAGTAGCGTGTCCCACTCTATGGGGCTATTCTGGCGTTTCTGGCCTTTTCTCACCCCTTTGGATTTAACACATCAACTCCGTGCCCCCGGTTCACACCTGGCCACAGAGGCACCGGATAAGGTGCAGACTGGAAAGGCACCATCCATGGGAAATCCCATGCCTTGTAACCCCAACATCCCAGGTACACGTCTCCATCTAGGAGGAACCAAAGCATCTCTCCCAAACCACAAATCCTTTTCTTCTGGCTGGCACTTCAGAGCCAACTCTTGTTTCTGAACCCAAGGTCATGGGGTTTCCAAGAAACAAGCGGGGAATTTCACAGTGTGGTTTTAATTATTAGAGCAGCTATCATCTGGAGCAGTCAAACAGAGGCAAAAGACTGGATGGATTTTACCAGGGCCTCTGTGAAATTTCTGAACGGGATTTTGTTGCAATACCAGTGAGTCGGACCAAAGGGCTCAGAAGCCACTCTGGTTCTCTGGGTCTCTTGGTTTTTGCAAGTGGAATATCTTTGTTGCAAATAGGTAATGGCTTAAAAGAAAAAAAATCACAGTACTTCTTCTAATGAATTATCGTTTAATCTAGAAGAATCAAACCATTGCATTTTTAAAATAAGGAAACACACGCTTCAATTCCGTTGGATTTAGAACATGTTAAAATGAAGTACTTTCCTGAAATTGTAGCAAATTCTTTTGCTAAGTCTGAATCTACATTTTCCCATACAAGATGGTTTTTTTGCAGTGAGTACATGGAATAGAGATAGGAATTATCAGAAGACCAGAAAACAATGCCTCTGAGGAAAGATTGAAGAAGTTGGGGTTGCTCAGCTGGAGGAGACGTGGGACATTGCTATAATCTCCAAGTACAGAGAAGGCTTATGGAAAGAGGAAGGGATAGCTTTTCTTCCTGGTAGGTAAGATAAGTAGTCATGAGCTTAAACCACAGCAGGAGAGGCTAAGGCTGGATACGAGGGGACGAGGCTGCTGAAGTGCAGGGACAGGCTCTTGGGGGAGCAGGTTGTGCCTGTATTGATGGAGGTGTCTTTTCGACAAGCAAGACCACCACCCACATGGAGCAGCATGATTCAGCTGCTGCTGCTGCAAAGGTCATCCCAAGGTCCTTTTCACCTCCCTTTTCCTAGGATTTCGCTGACCCTGCTGTCCTAGCAAGCACCAGTCTGCAAGGTTCAATGTTTTTTGGACACTGCAGCACTTCTATAGCACTGTGGGGTTTTGGTAGATCCAGAGAGGAACATCTCAAAAGACCTGCTTGGTCTCCAAGTGTCCCGCTGAGCAGAGCCACTGTGCTAGGCACTGCCCCTGTGTTAAGCACTGCTGAAGCACAGGTTTCTATAAAAACATTATCGAGAACATAAAAGACCCAGGCACTGAAAGCCAGCTAAAGCCATGAAGCCAAAAGCTCCCAGGAGCAGCGTTGCAGGCAAACCCAGCCCAGGAGGGCTCCCAGCCCTAGCGCGGGCTTGGGGAGGCGGGGGGAAGGTGGGATCCTCCAGGGAATTTGGCACTGCTCCCTTCTCCAAGTCTCCCCTGGTGTGCACAGAAGATATAGCATGGCTAATTACAGGAAAATAAAGAGAGAGAGATATAAAGAGATTGCCTGAGGTGAGAGAGCCCTGGGAAGGGCTGGTGGATGACCTGTGGTGCTGCTGCTGCAATTAGACCCCACAGAAAGTGGGGCTGGAATGAGAAAGTTTGGAACTGTGTGGAAGGAAAAGGTTAATTATAACCCATTTCTAATTTCCAGGCATTGAATATTTGTAGATTAACAGGCAGTAAGGCTAGAAAAGACATTTGAAGTGGTCTAGGCTGGAGTGGCAGCAATGGGAGACTGTGGCAGAATAGAGTTGGTCCTTAGCCCAGAGGACCACAGTAAAGATGCTCACACAAGGATTGTGGGAGGCACCAGGCTAGAAGAAATATTCTAGATTGATGCCAGCAGTCAGGAAGTTTCTGGAAACTGGAAAAAGTGCAGTAGACTTGGCTGGTTTCATGGTGCGAATTCTTAGCTGAGATGGAGATGTCTTTTGGGGCTCAGCTATTTATGAGGCTCTCATTTCGCTGAGCAGGAGGGAAAGTCCCAGGTGTGCTCAGCCTTGCAGATATCTCAGGAGAGTCAGGAAGATCCTTGCCACATGGTGCTCTGTTCCCAGGTCAGGCCTCTCCCTTTTGCAGAGCCCCTTGCACAAGATGGGGATGAGGAAGGGAGAAGTGAAGGACAAGAGAAGAGAGTAGAGGGGAGGAGGATTGGAGCCATCCTGGTGCAGCACAAGTCAAGCCAGAAACCAAGCCCTGCAGCCAGGCTGTCCCTATACTTGCTGCACTCAGTAACAGCAGCAGAGCAATGAGCCCAGCACCAGCCTGGACACGACATGGCAATTAGTGTTGGGGGATGAACAGCACTGTCAGCACAGCCAAGGCTTTCATCATCCTGCAGAACAACTCTAGAAATGGTTTGATATAATGCCTTGCTAAACTTGCTTCTGTGGCTATCCTGCAACGTAAACTATTGCTATTGCTGCTGTTATAAATAAATAGTAATAATGTATTAAAACTAGTTAGGAAATGTCACACATCTTTAACCAATTTGGAAGAAAACTGAGGTGAGTTTTGCAGAGGGCGAGGTTGCCCTCACAGTCATCCCCTTGGGGACAAGCTCAACAAATCTCTCAGTTCAGGAGCTAGCTCCAGGATGGTGTGTTGTTAGGAAGAGATGAGCTGGTGCGAATGCCGTCAGGCCTGGAACAGGCAACAACACAGTCATACTGGGATGTTCAGGCACATAAAAATGTAGAGTATGACTGCGTTGGTCACATTGTCCAACAAATACAACCAGACTGGGTGCCAAAAAAGAAAAAAACACCTGATCTTTGTAACTTTTCTAGCAACTCTTCCGTTAGTCCAGGCACACCCATGAAACAGCTCTTTCCAGCACATTTGGAACCTCCTTCCTACAAGAGAGCAAAGATTTCACAGCAACTCCTCAAAAAATGAGATAATACTGTGCTTTCAGCTTGCCACACCTGAACATCTCCTATCTTGGCTCTTCCATGTCATACAGGAACACAGGATTAGTGGTCCACTTCCATGCTTTTGAAGACTACATCACATGACCCCTTCCCTCCGCCATCCATCTCGAGAGCAACTCTGGGTTTTACCTTACTGGTTTTGTTGGGACACATTTCCAGAGCCTCAATGCTTTAAGGCTAGAAGCACACCCTCACCGGACCAGTAACAACATTCCTGTACCCATGGTGTAATCGTGGCAAGTCTTTAAGCATTTTAAGGAGGGTGGGCATGGAGAAAGGAGGTCCATGTTTGCAGAAAAAAGAAACAATAATTCCTTCGGCAGTTTGATGTTAAAAAAAAAATAAAGGCTTGTAAGCTGCACTGAAGCTTGAATGTCAGAAGTAGACCCTGGGGACATGGATTAGAGGGCACAATGAAGGTGAGTCTCTGAAATGAGCATCACGGATCTTTGGGCAATTGTTAATAAGAACACAGAAATGTAAATCTCCAGGAACTGGTGAGACATCGGCCTGTGTGCCTACAAGTACACATGTGGCTCCAATCAAACTAAGGGAGATTCACACTAGGACAGTAAAAGGCATGTGGCTGACTTGATGCCTGTTACAGCACAGACAGACACCTTATGTCCTGCTGGGGGAGAGCAAGAAGTCCCTCACAGGAGCAAGCCCAGTGTCTCTTCATGTACAGAAAATGTAGGGAAGTGATCCTATCTAAATCTGGCTGTGTCCATGAATATCCTCTTTCGGGGCATTTGGCCACCATATGTAGCCCTACCTAGAGATTCCCTTACATGTGACGACAAGAAAGTTGCACACAGTTTACTGAATCCTGACTGCAACTACAAGTAATGGATCTGATTATTTCCTTCCTCCACTTTTTTACTTGGTCTTATGGAAATCCATCCCAAATTCTTTATGAAGCTGAGCTGCTGCTAGAGGAGAAAGCTGAGCAGAATATCATGCACAGGTTCCTCATGCAGTAAGGGCTTTCTTCTTGCTGACCGTGACTTGGGGTTGCTCTTTTGTTTGGGGTTTACAAGCTGAAAAGTGAGCCCTAATTCCATCCTGCTCCGAGCTTTGTGCTGTGCATGAGGGCAATGAGTCCTTGCATATACCCTTCACATAAAGATAAGCTCTCATGAAAGTAGTTTGTCAGCTCAAGACAAGATGAGAAAGGACAAATGCTTCAATAACAAGCTCTGAGTCTTGTCTTGACCGCTACAACATTTGGGTTCTTGAGGATCAGTGAGCAAAAGGTTGAGCCAGGGTCTCCTCAAGACCTGGACTGTGCTCAGAAGCAACCCTGAGCTTGGAAACTGCAGGCATCTTACCAACCAGCATTCAGTCCTTACATAGGACCTTCCACTTCTGTTTGCAGATGTTGCTGTTGGACCTTCTTCTCCCCCAAGGGCTAAATGCAAGTTGAAGAGGATGATCAGTAGACACTAAATATGTGGTATCCAACAGCATTTAGGGAAGGATAAAGTATATCATTCCAGTCTCCTAAACCTCTGGCTTTTAAGCTACTGTTGATTTGGCCCAACCTTGATTTCTGGCCCTTGAGAAATGCTGTTAGCAAAGACGGTCAGACACGCTGAAGCAAAGGTGGAGATTTCCAACAGATTGAGGGCAAAACCCAAGCTTTTTGGTGCATCTCAAACCCATATCCCTCCAGGATCCTACAACCAGCAGCAACAAGAAAATGTGCCACACCGAAGTTAGCACTGAGTGGGTTTCACATTATGTCTCCAGAGCAGCAGAGCTAGGGCAGGCTTCCATGGGCACATCCCCTCATTCTTTCTCTTCTGAATCCTTTTTTTTTCTCCCGCTTTCTCATTCTGTCTTTGCTTGCATTTCAAGGTTAAAAAAAGTCAGGATACAATAGTAAATATGTAAGATTAGCTCCTAAAATATGTTAGCAAGTGAAAGCTAAAGAAAGCCAAATGAATTTAAAAAAGGCTTTCTTGAAGCTTAGAACAGAGACAGTTCTTTTGATCCTTTATCACACAATAACAAAAAAAGCACCAAGGGAGATACATATATATAATATACGTATAATATATATATTTATATACTCCATGTGCATGCATATGCCTGTGTGTGTGTGTGCGCGCGTGTGTATGTGTGTATTTTAATTCACATAGGCTTTCCTTTCTTTAAAATGCTGCAAGAAGCTTTTTTTTCTGCAGATTTCTTTTTCTTTCTTTTTTTTGATATTTCAAAGCTGGCAGTTCAGTAAATGGCTGGAACTGCCACATCTCTGTTCTTGCTAAAGAAATCAATGCTAATCCTATTACTGGCAGTTATCACCTATCCCAGAAACCGCGGCTAAAAGAAAAAAAAACCACTGAGATGTCAAAGTAGGAAAAAAGCATGGGGGAAGGGGAGAAAGCGCCCTTCATTCACTTTCAAACAGTGATTGTTTTCTTATTTTTGATCATTTTTTCCTGTTAAGAGAGAAACTAAACCACAAAAAAAAAGGGGGGGGGACGACAACACCAGACAAATCCACGCTCAAATAACATTAAGGGCCTGATTTAAACCTACGCACCCACATGTAAACCCGGGCACCGCTGAGAGCTGAGGCTTATGACGTAGTGCTGAGATGGGGAGCCGGGTCCCAGGGCTCGTGACCTGGTGCCCAGGCAAAGAGCATCCCATGTCCCCAGGTCTCCTGCCCTGCCAGCTGCCAGCACTGCTGGGCTGCCCGCAGAACCAAAAGGATTGCTTGGGGCCGGCGTTGTCAAAGCAGGGGGATGTGGGGGGTGCCAGCTCATTTTTGGGTGTGCTTGCCATGTAGGGACCCCTCCAAAGCACCCAGCTAGGTATTTACACAAGGCAAGGAATTTCTTGGTGTTGCCATTGGTTGGTTTGATGTGCTGGCTCTGCTTGGTGCAGCCAGCTGTGGATCTGACCAGACTCCCCTGCCTGCTCCAGATGTGAGCAGATGCCCCATTCCCTGGTACAGAGCGGTTCCCCTGGTGCAAGTTGGGCTCTGACCTGCACATCTGCAATTGGTCTCAGGGCTTAGCATTTCAAAAGGCTTGGGTACATCAGTGCAGATCGTACTTCACCATCCATATGGGATCTTGGTTCTCCCAAAGTTATTTTAATGGGCCTACGTCTTTGCTTCTCTTCCCATGTGCTCCTACAACATGGTCACACTCCTTGAGCATCCTCAGGGCATGGGTCGCCTGTCTGGGATTTCAAGGTCCCCGTTGTGATCGTGATCAGAAAATGCTGAAAAGATGGAGATCCTGAGGTCAGCTCACTCTGTTTTGGCCTGTTGGGTGGCCCTGCCCAGCCCTCTTAATGATTCATGATTTGAGGTGGTCACACATCCCAACTGAGTATTTATTACTCTAAAAGCCAAAAGCAGCAGCAGTTTTTGAACCTGTTCTTTGAGAAGAGGCACCCAGCTCCTATCCATTAGACCACACCATCCTTCTTGCTGCCAGAAGCAAGGAGATGTTGGTCATCAGTCTGATATGCTGAGGGCAGGCTGGTACCAGCCACATGGCTCACAGGTAACAAGCAAGAAGTAGAGTACAAACCAAGTAAGCAGCTAAGAAAGAAATAAAAATAAACCCAGACCAAAGGCTTGGACAACCAGGCAGCCAGGTTCTGCTCCACCTAGCCACAAGCCGATGCATTTCCCAGCACCTGGGAAAGCATTTCCATAGCACACCGCCCTCACCACCTATACCACCATGGGCATCCCTTCCAAACTTTCACCTTTAGGCAAAATTTCAGTTCATTCTGGGTACTGGCTCGCTGGCCAGCGAGCCAGTGGAGGTATTTGGAGCCTGCTGGAGAGATTTTTCTCTGTCTTGAAACTCTGAGGCAGAGTTACAACCAATTTAGGCCTTTGAGAGTATCTTGAACTTGTGCAAAATGAGTTTCCAAAGCCTGTGAGAGTCAGCAAGGGATGAAGGCGCCAGTAGGAGCCATGATAGGAGAAAGCAAAACCCAGACACTTAATTTTTGGTGTTATTTGCAACCAGCAAAACCGAACAAAGTAACAAAAAGCAACAGAGAGGAGGAAGTGTTGGGCTTGCTCCCCTCTGCCCTTTGGGTGGTTTGTAGGTCCTGCTCTTGCTCCTGTGCAGCCTTGTTCTCATCCTCCGTGCCCAGCAGACCCCACCACAGCCACCTCTGATGGTCTGCCCAGGCATCTCCAGCTCCCCTTGCAGGCAAACCCTGCCCATCACAGCATGGCTTCAGCAAAAGCAGTAACAACCATCTAAGCCCAAAGGGACCAGCGGGGGCAAGGACTGCAGCACCCATCCAGGCTCCTGGGCTCTTCATGGATGGGGTGGACATGGCCCACGGTGGAGGTACGACAGTAACACACATGCAAGTAGGGAATGGGTGACGTAGGGAAGAAAATAAAAAGGTATGTTAGAGTCTCATGGGGATAACAGCAGGCCATTGAGATGTTCATGGGTGACAGAGGGAGAGCAGATATGCATGGAGCTAATGACATCTTGGGACAGATCAGGCTCGTGCAGTCTGTGCATGGCATGTGACAATGCCAGGGACAGAGCAGAGATATTTCCGTCACAGGATGCAGCAGGGAGCAGGCAGCAGCAACGCTTGATAGCAAAGCAGAGGCAGAGGTTGAAAAGGAAAGTGTAAGGATTTCTTAGTGCAGAGAAAGAAATGCATAAAAGCAATTCCTGCATGTGGCTGGGGTTTCAGAGAGGATGGAGACAGCTGCGAGGATACGTGCTTGTTTGTTTATGTAGTTGGACAATCCCAAATTAAAATTAGTCCTAGTTTGACTCAAAAGCAGGGAAAAACATCATTTTGGCTACAGATTGCTATGAGAATTTTCATGGCTTTAGTACAGCTGAAGTAATGTTTTACAAAGACTATTCTTTGATGTGGATGGGGAGACAATGTTAACAGTATGTCAGAGTATCATTAAAACAATTTAGGAGTATCAAAAGATTTATGGTTGGGGTTTTTTCTGTAACAGAAAGTGGTGGCAAAACCAAATTGATAGCTTGCAGTGATGGAAAACACAGCACCCAGCCCCAAGTCTGAACAGACCCAGGGTCCCCATCACCTTCCCCCCAGCCCTGAGAATCATGCCCAGAAGAAAAAAAGAAAATGAACAGATTTTTATTTCTGAAGAAAGTTTGTCTTTCCCTGCTGGAGGACATGGTTGGGTGAGCCCTGTCTTACCCCCTCTCTTGGGCTTGCCTGGGCAGTGGTCAACGGTGCAATGTTGTATTTCTGATGGCAGGTGACAGCAGGACACAGTCAGTGCTGGCAGGTAGACATTGACACAATTCAGGGTATTCCTGTCCTCCATCACCAGCCAGCTGGAGTCTAAACATCTGCATGAAAGCAGACCTTGAAATAAAACAGAGAGAGACCAATGCATCCACAGCAGGCAAAAGCGTAGGAGAGGAGATGGCGATAGCCGTGGGTGGCTCAAGCTACAGGGAGGTGAATCCCACCCAAAGAAATCCTTCTTAAAGCAGCACTTTAAGATTTTTTTTTTTTAGTAGTGGGTTTTTTTGGCCTTGTTTTCCATCTTTAAAATAAAGGCCAGGCACTCAGCTGAAGATCCAGCCTGGAGTATTGAACTTAATCAGCTATACCACCACAAAATGAAAGCCTGTGTAATTAGAAGCATTATTCACTATTTATATGGTATCAGCTCTCTCCCAGTATCAATATTTGGTAATTCTCTTTAGAACTACCTGGGTTTTATCCAGTTTTGTAGTTCGATCAATAGGAAGATGGCCCCACTGCAAGCACTGAATTTGAAAGGCATAAAGAACCTCCTAATTAGGGCTGCTAATGAGGGACAGAAAATGAAGATGTATGACCGGCAAGCCCCTTTCTGCCCAGGCTGTGCTGTGCCCCCCATGGGATGGAGCCAGCTTGTCCCCGGGGCAGCCCTGGAGGGGTCCCATCTCAAGGGGTGCAACAGGATGGATACAGAGCTTTTAGCAGGGTGGTTTATAGAGAAAGCTGGTACCTGCTTTCTCTTAGAGCACTGCATTTTTTCAAACAGGATTTCCCACTTTGCTGGGACACCTTTTAGCCGCAAACAGCCATCTTGATGATTTGTAAGTCTCGGGGAAGAACGAGTGCACATTGCAAATTCATGCAGAGTGTCTGCTTGAAAGAAGCACCTGGAGTGTTAGTTGCTGGGATATTTGCTGGGATATTTGCTTCTGAACTCATCCACAGTTGGTTCCATGTCCTACCGGTCAGCAATTTGCAAGTGACAGAAGCCAGCTGTGCTCCAGGGATGGGTGCTCGCTGCCTCCCTGCAACATCACCCCGCGGAACTGGGGTTCTTTCACTGATTAACACAATCTCATCATGCCAAGAGGTCTCCTGTGGCAAAATCAGCCCCCATTTCCCACAGGACTTCAGGGGACCCCCCTCCCAGAGGGCGGTGGACACCGCAGAGCGGGGCTGGGAGGATGAGCAGGGACTTTGAGGCAGCTCCCCAGGGAAAACCTCGACCAGTGGATGGATGGGGCAATAAGAAGTCCTTCAGGGATGTGAGAATCATTACTGGGGGGATAAAAGCTAACCCAGGAAAGCTGGCATTTTGCAAGAAAAAGGGAAACATCTTTCCCCCCAGATTCCCAGCAAGCCATAGCATGAACCCCAGAGGAGGAGAGCTTGTGCTGGGCCAGCCGCCTGGTCTCACAGCCCTGCCAGGACACACTCAGCACAGGCACCTGGACCCTGTGTCCCTTCCAGCTACCCAGTGCCTGTCCCTTGATGGTTTTATGTGTCCCACTGCAATGCCACCCCCATTTCCTCCCTTTGCTCGTCTGGGCAGCAAAGCTAATGCGGGAGAGGCAGCCCCCTGCTCTCCATAGCAGCACATTCCCAAGCCCCCCTCCATGCCCACCCCCTTCTTCCCCTTCCAGCCAGACTCCTGTCAAGTTGCTAATGTCTGCTGATTAAACAAGCCTTGAATTTGAATAGTGAGCAATAAAGAGAGAGAGAGAGGCACACGGTCATCTGCACCACACAGAGTGCCCTCTGGGTAGCAATCAATGGGAGCAGGGGATGTACTAGTTAGCAATGAGATGCTGCAGCTGCACACTGCCTGCTTGCAGGTTTTGGGGAGGGGGAACCACGGGGATGGCTTAATGGATTGCAGTGTTCAGAGGCCTGAGCAAGTCTTGTTTTCCCACCCAGCACCGCTGATACACTGTGGGACCATCATCGGGTCTGAGCTCTGACTGCTGTGCCTAGGGGTGCCTCATGGGGGGCAGACCGTCACCCCAGCACCAGGTCATGCTCCACTGGCATCATCTTCAAGGGTCAGCTCTCCTCTGCACAAACGGGGGCTTCTGAAGTGTGCTGCCAATGTGGTGTGCACAAATGGCACGGTGAAATAGAGTGGGGTGGGGGCTGAAGAATTTCCAGAATATAGTAGGTAATATGCAAACTGAGCAGTGATTGGCCATAAGAAAAGATGGGGGGGGCACACCTCCCCAAATCATTATTAGCTCTCTAGCTGTGCTTACAAATGCAGCAGGGAGGAGAAAGCAGCCAGTGCCAGGCACAGGAGGGGGCTTTGGGGGATGCTCCCAGGCATGTCCTCCCTTGAGAGCCATAGCACAGCAGAGGCCAGGTGCTGCAGCAGAGGTCAGAGCCTGCAGCCACCCAGGGAACTTGTTTCCCTTCCACCCCAGACACCTGACATAGGCAGTTTTTCTGAGCAAACTGTCATTTCTTTAAGATCTGGAGATGCTTTCCCTGCCAGCAACAATGACAAGCTGCTAAATGGTGTTAGTGACTGTTTGTCTGAGTCCTGGTTAAAATAAACCATCATTTTAACACCGGTGGCATTTCACCACATCATCAGCACGAGGCTGGCTCAACTCAGGGATAGATGTCCCTCTAATTATATAAATCAAAATAAATTAAATATCATGCCCTTGGGCCCATTGCAGAGTGGTGTGCCTGGTAGGAAAGCACTCGAAGGCAGAGTCGTTTTGGGAAAAGGCAGCTCGCTGTGCCATGCAGCTGAGAGGAGGAAGGAACAGCAATGCTGAAAGATCAGACCCATGCATGGAAGTCTGAAGGAGATCAGGAGCTGCCGACAGAGCCCATAGCCAGGAAAGAAATTGCCCCAGCTCAAAAAAAGCACAAGCAAAGAGTTGGGAAATGAGGCTGTGTCAGGGCAGGAGTGGCTGGAAAACACCCGGCAGCTGCTACTGCAAGGCAGGGAGACAGCCCACAACTGGGACAGGGAGGGAGATGTCCACACACCTGCATGGGGCTGGCAGGGAAAATTATGTACTGGGAAATTAAAACCAAAAAAATGTTGTTTTTTTTTAATCTCTTAAACTGTTTGTTTCATTTCTGCAGCCTCATCCTCGGGGCTGGGTTTGTACCACCTCACTGTTTGATTGCTTTGGTAACGTAGGGCTGGCTCCCTCCATTCAGTCATTTTACACCTAATTCATCCAAACTACAGGAAAAATTGTTCTTGCGCTGGTCACCCCAGTGGTCAGCTGAAAATGAGAGCTGCTGGGGGAACATCTCACTGCAATGTGGCTGCTTTGGCTTCTTGCTATCGCTGGTAAAAGTTAATTTATTCAAATCAAAATCTCCCAGTCTAGGAGAGGTAGAGGAAGAGGTTGCAACTCTACATGCTCTTTCTCTAGGCTATTTTTTTGACCTCCTGGTCTTCTGGTGTGGCCCTGCAGAGCCTCATGAATCTTCTTTAATAGCCAATATGACCATGACTGATTGGAAAAAGAATTTTAAAAACTGGGATCTAATTTTTTTTTTCATTTTAGAAAAATCAAGCAAGGCACAACAGAAATGAACGCTTTCAGAATTACCTTGGTGAAATATTTTGCTTTTTTTGAAGGCAGTGAGCAGCTTACCAAAGCCACCAGTTAATTCTTCATCTCCTCGAGACCTTCAGCAAAGGCTAGATCTATTTCCAGAAGATATGCCTTAGATCAGCTGCAAACTATTCGCCCAGAAGTGAGGGGTTACTGGCACAGAAAGGTGGTGATAGGGACCACCCCATCAGGTGGTCACAGTGGTTTTGTCGGGCTGTGACACCTATGGGTGAACAAACAGGTGAAACGGTCATCACCAGTTCATAATTACCTTATCTCTGATCTTAATTTCAAATATTTCTCCATGAAATGTTGTCTGTTTACATTTCCACTCCTAAAAATTTCATATCAGAAAATGGCATAATGTCATATTTATATTAATTGGATATTCTGACTTTACTGCTCACTCCATTGGTGGAGGGGAGGGTTAGAAACCACATAATATACAATATAATATATAAAATACATGTTTGTGCACAGTGTATAATTTAATGCATGAGATACACAAGATCTTCCAGCACAGAGTGTTTTAAACAACAGCATTTTAGTCTCTAAAGCACAGCAGCAAGGGAAACATTTTCCATGCTCAGTTTCTCTGCTATTGGAACATTTGTTTTTTATTCTGAATATTTCAGCACATCTATTTACCTGGCACTATATTTAGTACCACAGTACCAAGATGGCATATATAAAGATTCAATTGCAATTCCCATCTGATGTCCCTTCCCTCTCCTTTTTACCCCCTTTTTTATGTCCGCACTCTGAATTCAGCACAAAGTTGGTGTGTTTAATTTAAAAAGAAGTAAAACGCGCCAGGAGACGCCTCAGACCACTGCAAATCACCTACTTTATAGAGGCAGTAAAATTGTGTATCGGATTAAAAGTGATGCTGATCTGAAATTTATGATAACTTTTAATGGCATTATAATTTTTTTTCCCTGTGCGCTCCATCACTGAATCGTTTGGATGCACAGTGCAGCAAGATGAAATTTGTAAGGGAAGAACATTACATAGGCAAGCACTGAGGGGGCGGGGGGGAGGCAGTGGAATAATGCAAGAGCCCCTTTTCAGCGTGCGAAGGATGCTGCTGCCGTGTGCTCTGCGTGGCCCGTGGGGCTGGGCTGGGCTGATGGGTCCCCGCAGCACGAAGGCGTGGATGTGCTCGGTGCCAGGGAGTGAAATATCACCCCCAACAAAAGGTGGTTATTTAGGAGAGCACTGGGACCGAACCATGCTGGGTGTCGCTTGCAAAGGTCTAGTGTTGTTTCTGTCCCTGCCTTGCATGAATCAAGGCTCCTTTTCCCTCTGCTAGGCAAAGACCACCGTATATCTACCCCGAGACCATAGGGAACTCCTGCCACCGGGACAGCTCTGCAACTTCTTTCTCTGCTTGGGGTAGGTCTATGAAGACATCTCCAGCCAGCACTCGGCACCGACACAGCTTTGGTGGAGAGAGATGCCAGCTGAGCCTGTGAAGAAAGACCCACCAAAAGTTCTCCCTGTAAAGCCCCAGGTTTTTAAAGCACAGCTTGATCCTGTTGTTGGTGATAACATGGATCCAACCCCAGGGCTTTGGGATCCAAGGGTATTTACAGGTGTGCAGACCCAGGAGGGCAGCACTCCACCTTGCACACGAGTGATGCGTGTCAGAGAGATCACTGCTGCCTGTTTATCAACAGAAAAGGGACTCTCCAAACAAGCAAGAAGATGAGGTACAAGCACCAAAGTCAGCAGCTGTCAGCAGTCCAGCTGGCATCCAGGGCGAAATGTCCTGGAGCCACACACTGAAGGAGGAGGGAAATGTCGAACCATCATACTGTTACCCTGGTAGTGCATACTTTCTGCCCAGCCAAGGAGAAAAAGCACTACGGTCATGTAATTAAACACCCTGTCGTGATCATACACACAAGAAGCCACAAGCAATCCTGAAATCTGCCTTTCCCTGACTTCAACTTTGCAAAGCAACTAACATTCTCTAACAGAAACGTAGACAGCAATACATTCGTCACCCTGGAACTAGTATAACTTGCTGAAGAAGTGTATGCATACATGTAAACAGTGAGATTCTTTATTAACAGCCACAGAAAACTGAATCCCACTATTTCAATTTATAAATATATTTATATACAAGCAAACCCACCTTGGAGTCCTTCAGGAGAAGTATCTCTGCATTCAAGGAACCAAAATGCTGGCACTGCAACTGCTTCAGGGAGGTGCTGGGGAAACCAGCAGATGCTAGAGGACAGGTTGTTCCAAGCAGACATCTGGCAAGAAGGAGAGTAGCTCAGCAGGGTGAATGTGTATTGTACAGGAGGTGAAAGAACGGAAACTACAATTCCCACAAAGAAGGGAAAAACTGCATTGATACTAGGTGTATGGGACCAGATGTCAGCTAAAAATATCTTTAGGAATAGCATGGAAAGAAATCCAAATTATTTATTCACTGGCCATTTGCTTTGTAGAATATAAAGGAGAAAAAACAGTGGCTTTTCCATGCCATGTCCCCCAGGACACAGTATATTTTGAAGCAAATGCCTCAAATGGGTACTGCCTCAGTTTCTGCTCTGTTAAAAGAGATGGGGATCTGGGTGCAAACACAAGGACAGGTGAGATACCAGCTCTTTTTGGAGAGGATTTAACAGCTCAGGAGCTGGTGAGCCTGCTCTGCCCTGCTGCTGCACTGATTTGCAGCAGGCTCTTTTGCAAAATGAATTTGCAAAAAAATTGGAAACTGCATTGTCCACTTGGGCTCCAAGCCAGTGGGGCCCCCGGCGACCTGGCACTGAAGGGATTTTGGGAATCACCCTGCCTCATTCTCATGGACACCTGCTTAAATTACCATCAGTGTAAAATTTTGTGATGGCACTCCATTTTTGCCATTGCTGCCTGTGATGGTGGGTAGTGAAACTTCCATTCTCCCCCTCCTTCTCTGCTTCATTTTTTTTCCTCTCCTTCTCCAGACTCTGTGATATTACTCCACAGTAAAATATTAACTGCTGTAAGTGATTGTTTTGCTGTATTATGTGAAGTCAAAAACCTTTTGAATTGTATTTTGCAGTGAACCTGCCTTTGAATCCGTGCGTTTTATCATTCCACAGCAACACATATAATTTCAAACAAACAAGTGAACAAACCCAACGATAATGGCCTGAATCTCTTATCAGTCAGTTTTACACTGGCATAACTCCATAAACTTCAGTGGAATTAATCTTGATTTACACTGTTGGGAGAGCAGAAACAGGCACTGTAAATAGCTATATAGCAATGCAAGACACTTAAAAGCAAAAGCAGTCACACCAGAATGCCTGGCAGCAGATGAGGATGAAGGCATAAAAAAAAGCTTTCCCAGTGGTGCTAATCCATGGGCACATGGATAAACCCAAAGGAGAGCGATGGAGAAGTTGTGCCATCCAGGCAGCATTGCAGAGACCACGGCCCGTGATGTTGCAGGCAGAGAGACCCATTCATCGCACATGGCCCTACTGGTGGCCTACTGGGTGACACCAAGACATGCCAAGTGGGGACACAGCCTCCTGAGGACATTGCTGCTGAGGTAGGACAGACTGTGAGCCAGCTGCTGTGGGTTTCACATAGAGGAGATGTTGGCTGTGGGGGTTTAGGAAGAACCCCAGGTCTGCGTGTCCTCCATGGTCGCAGGTGGAGTTGGTTTTGCCGTGGCGGTTGTGATGCGCCATCAGCAGATTCCTGCACCTCAGGCTGCCTTCACAGCTGGCTTGTTGCTGTTACTGAAGCCACTGGGAATGTGGCACCTAAGAAATGCTTTGGAGGCTCCAACATCCCCCATCAGAGGCATGGGCTCCCATGGTCCCTGGGAACATGGAGGGGTTGTGACTACCCGTAGCTCCACTGCAAATCAGACCATGGGACAGGCAATGCTGTTCCCTCAAATGCCTGGTGGGAAACAGCATCAGGAAACATTTAAGAAAAATGTCTCTCAAGTGGACAAGGCATGAGGTTAGATTTTTTTTACAACCTGTTGCTTATAGAGTGAGGACATGACTGACCTAAAACAGGGATCAATCACTCGGGCAGCAGTGTCATCTTCTGCAAAATCTCATGATCACCTCACAGCTGATGGCAGCTATTGCATTCCCCTGAATGAATGATCTTTAACAGGGTCATGTAAAATTTGAAAACCAAATTTGTCAATACAGTTTTACAGTAGCAAGCACAGGCATGTGTTCATTGTACAACAAATGCGAGGAAAGCAAATGGATTGTGTTTCATGCCTGCTGATTGTCAGGGCAGGAGTCGGGGTGCAAGGCATCACTTGAGTCACTTCTCTCACCTGTGGTGGACACAACCAATTGGCTTTGCTACTCCAGCTATTTTCAAACTCGTTTACTCAAAACCATGGCAGAATACTAATAACAAGATACTGTTTAATTTTTCTCAAGGATAACATTATTAATTTTTACAGTGATTGCACTAGTTAGTTAGGACTTAAGGAAAGTATAGAGAAGAGTATACTACAAGGAAGAGGTGGGATCCGCTGCAAAAAATACAAACCGAACATGTAGCCTACATGCCCTCCCAAGCTTTGCAATTGCTGTGCTCCAGACACCTGCCTTGGAAAAAAATCCAGCAAAGAGGTGAACAGGGCCACGGGGCAGCATCTGGGCTGGGATGGATCCTCAGCCCCGTGATGGGCCCCTGCATGAGGCACCTGCAGGGAAGCTGGCGCCAGGGACATGCCTAAGGGGACATCTGGGCACGGAGGCACCCAGGCTTGCTAGATGCAAGCTGAGCCCGGACCCAGTTGAGGAGCACTGCAGGGCTTGCAGGGGAGGTCGCAGGGGAGGTGCCAGGCAGCCAGGTGTCTGAAGGTGCCCAAAGAGGCATCGCCAGTTATTTTACTGATCCGAGAGTTTCTGTCTCTTGGGTCAGTGGTAAATGATGCAGTAAATGAGAAAGAGGGTGACCCCACAGCACAGGGGATACCTGCACCTACTCCTCAATAATTCTGCTTTGATTCCTTGTGATATGTTAGCAGATCTCTTTGCATGCTTCAGCGTCCTCCCATCCCCATCTGTAAAACATTTCCTTTGTCCCCCTTTTGCACTGCAAGTTTTCCATGGCAAAAAAGTATCTTGGAATAATCAGCACAAACCGCACCTATTGGTTAAAGCTTCAAGTGCTGCCACAACGTAAGAAAAAGCCCCAGGTCTCTGTTTCCTTACTGGGTGTTGCCAGTGTGCACCATAGCATCTTCAGCTTGGCAGCTAGCCTCCACCCAACCACAGGAAAATCAAAGGGTGGTTAAGTAGCAGCCCAGGCTTTATCCAGTTGCTCTTATCAATCTTCATAACAAAGAGAAAACAACTCAACCCTCTCTTGTGGGAAATAAATTGAGTACACTTCTGTACTCGCCTACGTTCTCGTTTCTTCAAGAATTAGCCCTATTGATGAGGCCCAGGTGAAGAGCTCCAGAAGCAATTAAAGTGAGTGCTGTACCTCGAGGTGTACCTTGATAATATTTCTTTTCTCCTTTTTTCACTATGTCCCTATCTCACACTAGCATCAACACAAGGTGCATTAGAGATGATGCTTCATAAAGGAAAGCTGCACTTCACACTGAGAAAGCCTTGATCCAAATGCACTTCAATTAGCAGAGTGCAGGTCCCAGGGACTCCTGGACAAGCTGCAGCTATAGAGATTAAGACAGAGGGATGCCTCAGAGTCAGGGAAGAGGATCCAGGCTGGAGTTTGCTCTATTTTTACATCCTCCACCCCCCATTTTGGCCACTTCCCAGTCGCCCTGCCAAGACCGCTGAGCTGAGGCACTGCCTAGAGATCCGCTGGAAGCCCCAGGTAATGTATTCCCAGGCCCATCAGATCTGTCAGAGCAGACACCAGATCTTTGATCAACAAGATCCAAGGCTTAACCTCATTTAAACCTTTTCTCAACAAAGGTCAAAACTTATCTGGCTGCTGAGACCCCCCACTCTTACACCTGGAAAGGGAACGTTTTGCTGTTAATTAATTCATTCAGATGAAACCAGCAAAAATGTCAATGTAACAAATTAGACACTCATTGATTATTGGCTTAAAAAGAGAGTTAATGGTTCTGTTCTGGAGAAGGGGGTTAGGCAGGTCTTTAAAGCGATATACACATGCAGTACTTTATTGCTTATATGAGCTCTGAATTTTGGACTTTAATTGTAAAAATGGGTTTAGAAATTCTCTATGTCTCTTATTCCCTTTTTCTGTTAGGACAACTTGCAAACCACTGGTGCAGCTTTTCACTCCGTAATGCGCTGTGCGGACCCAGCCCTGCTCCTCTTTGTTAGTCCTGCTGCTGTCTGGACAGCTCAATGGTAACACTGATGCTTTGTAAGTGAAGCTGTGCAGAAGCAGTCTGCTCCCTGCCATCTCCATCGGAAAAGGGCCACCAACGAGCATCATACTTGGGAATCATCCAGAGATTGAGGAGCTGCATTTCACGGAGCAGCAAATGCTGCCCACAGGCCAGCCGGCAGCTGAGGCTTGGAGGAAAGAGGCTTAACTTACTACCTCAGCTACAACCTGGCCCAGGAACAACTGAAGGTTACCAAAGATTAAGAAAGTAATTTATGGTCAAACATTATGGAGTTAAAGGTTCTGCAGAGACACAAGTCTAATGAAATTACAACAGAAGATGCCATCTGCCAGCAACACAGAAATGTTCAAATTAATATTATGCCATCCAGGGCTGAAATTCATTTGCCACTCCCAAACTGGATGAACAGCATCCCCTTCTCCCTCTTCTTCCCAGGCTCGAGTTGTGACTTTGCTCATGTACAAAACAATAACAGACAGGAGGGTGTAGCAGCAGAGTGAAACAGAAAAAACAGAAGTTTTAAATTTGGTGCAGGGTGGGGGTAATGATTGAGGCAGGATTCAAAGGGCAATTTTAGCAACATACAATGAAGAATAATTCAAGGCAACAGCAGTGACATATGAGGACCCTGCTTTTAAAATCGCAGTGTGGTCACTGTGAGAGTCTGACTGAAATTGTGTATTTTTAATCAAAAATCTGGATTGTGAATTAAACTTTAGAAAGAAATCACATAACAGTATTTAATTAATCAAAGCTTTAAGTGACCTAAATGAAAATACTCTATAATGATAACTCCTTGGCTGGCTTAAGTCAGTTTGCGCTGATGGTACATATTATATTTCCTATACACTGAAATAATCACAATTAGTTCCCTACCTAGAAAAGTCACTTTGCCCTAGTAAAGCACGTTTAGAGCAACTCTGAAAAAAAAAAGAGTGTGTTTAACAGCATGAGGCACAGCAGCCAGCCACTGGACAGTCTCATAGCCTGCTTGTAGCCTGGAGGTGACTAGGGCCATACAGAAGGGTTGCAACCCCAAAACAGATGTGTCCTGAGCCCAGCACACAATATGGTAAGCCACACTGTGTCTTCAGAAAATACATCCACATCCAAAAGCCACTCCTCATGTTGTCAAGAGACCCCTTTCAATAAACTTCTCACTGTTTTGAATATAACCGAGCATCTGTCAGAATAGAAAATTTTGCCTTTACCCGGAGAGCCTTCAGAAGAAGAAAGTTAGCATATACGTGCACACAGGGGCACCTCCATCACCTTCTTCTGAAAAAGAGGTCCTGTGCCAGTTGCTGCTGACAGTTGTGGACGGGTTAGGCAGCCCCAGGGTCCCCTCCTGCCCACCCAATTTTTTTGTGCAGGCACACACTATTGTACTGTCTCAGTGCATGCAGCTCGTACACTATAACTCACAAAATACATCTCACTTTACTGTCTCAAAGGATTATCTTTTGACATCTCTTATTTTTACCTGGCTTTTAATAAGCCAATAACATGTTTGCTTTCTTTGAAAGCAATAGGAGAAAACAACAAAAATTTCTCCTATCAATCCCAGACCCCTCTGAAAAAGAGCATGACTACAGCCTACTTTAACTACAGCAGGCATGTCCTAGGGTAACAAGGATATGATGAAACACACGCTTTACAACTGAGTTTAAAAAAAAAAAAAAAGGAAAAGAAAGGCTACATTCAATGGCAGAAAAAATTGATTTAACCACATAAAATATTACAAGCAAAAATCAGAGGTTAGAAGTAGAGTTGAAATGCAAACCATTACCTCCATTATCCAAAACAGGCTGTTTATTTACAGCTAGAAACTGTAGAAATGACTTGGCTTAATCGTAATTAAAACCTTTTGGTATCTTTAGAGCACCAGAAGTGTTCCATGCAAAGGTAGCAGGGCCGTGAGGCGGAGGAGATGCTACGACTTAGAACAAGGACATCTTGGGCTGCAAGGAGAACAAAACAAAACCCTGACAAACATGATATTAGGCTAAGAACAATTCCAACTGCAGCAAGAAAAGAGCGTTTGTAATTGAATTTGTAAGAGGCTGTACAGCAAAACTAGAGCTAAACTATTTGCAACATACATTAGCTGAAAGAAGCATTTCAAGTGAGAAAGGATCATCTATTGAGGAAGGCGCAAAAGCCATCTGAGCTTAGTGCCTGCTTCTGCCTCAGAAGGTATCAAACAACTCCCTTCATCTCCCTGGGACTGCGCTGCCCACCTGAGAACAAGGGTAAAGCTGGTCCCTGGTCCCAGGCTTTTGCTGGGCTCTATTGACATCCACAGAGATGGCTATTTCCTCCCTGAAGAGCCTGTGTCTCCTGTGATGGACCTGTTGGGATCAATAAAGGTGCAAGCTAATAATATAGGCGATCTTGTTGAGTTACAGGTGCCTCTGCAACCTCCAGCCCCTCCACCAAGGTAGCAACAGGACCAGTTCTTGCAAATTCTCATGAACATCTTCCCGTTTCTGAAATAAACCCTTCAAGCAACTGCACTGCCGAGAGAATTGCTGAAGGCAGTCTCTGTGAGAGCAGAAAGACCTTCATGGAAGGGTCAGGAACTTTATTTTGCACTTATACAGTCTAAAAAGCAGGCACACATCTCCTAACAAGATGAACTGAGCTCTACCATATTACAGAACCCTGACCTTTAACACCATAGGGTCAGCAGCCACAACCCAGCTGATGTCCCTGTGGCATCAGCTAAAGCTCAGAAACAGAGAACATCCCATCCAAACCTCCATCCATGTCTAGACAACCATGCAGCCTGGTAATGCACTTCTGCAGTGCTCCTGAGTGACTTGGGGCCATGCACAGCTTTCGGGCACCATACCCAGTGCCCCCTTCCTGGTAGGTCCCATGGTGACATGCTGTCACCTGCAACCCCACTGCAAGGGTTTCCCAGTGCAACAAAATAGTGCCAGAAAGAGGTGAAAAATATCAAGAAATGGGTGTGCTGAAGACAGATTCCAGAGCTGAGTGTTCTCTTTGTGCACCATGGTTGAGCCCCAGATCTGTGCAGGTATTTAGGCTGGGCCATAGTATTTCCTCACCTGCACCAGGGTAAATCAGACAGAATCCCTCAGGAGCCTAGAAATTATGGGAAGGAGACAGGGATGTCCCTCAACAAACTCTTGTTTAAAAAGGCAAAGGAAAATGAATGAGCACAAGAATTTAGTCATGATCGGAGCAGGTCAACATGCATTCAGGCTGAATTGCATCACTCCTTGAGTTTGAAAAATGCATGTCTTACCTGTTCTAGGCATCACTTTCTTCCAGTGTCAAAGGCAAGAGGCAAGCCCCTCTGCTGAGCAACTCTACCCAACAAGGCACACACAAGGGAGACGGGAGGTGCACACCATGGCTTACAGTAACGTAACATACTCTGAAGAAGTCCTCTTCACCTTGTCCTTCAGCATCTGGTCCCTTTAACCTGGTCTGGATGATACAAGGCATTCAGGAAAAACATAAGTATGCCAGCTGCATCTGCACATTAAACCAAGAATACAGCTTCAGCTGGGGCTGTATCCAATTCTTTGGCACATCAAGGATGGGAAAGGACGCATGGATGGCTTGTTCGCTAACCCACGCTCTCCCTGCCAGAGAGCTGTGCCAGAAGTTATCAAGAAAGCTGTAAAATGAAAGCATGATATGCTGTGGTAATTATGTGTGCTTGGATGTATTTTTTTTTTTTTACAAGTGTTCTGCCTTTTAGTAAATATTCTTTAGCATCTCTGTTGTCCCATTGCAGCACAGTTAGCTGTAAAAATGATCGCCTCATCCTTATTAACTCTATCTGTGCCACAGATGGCCATCTCCTGGCCAGCTGCAAGAGGGCTGAAAATAGCTATGAGGTTTGGAGAGACGAAGGAGGCCATCTGTCAGTAGCATGAGAGAAAGTTTAGTGTCATCAGTGAGTAATCTATGTCTTTTCAAGGGTGGCAATTCTAACATTTCTCAGTGGTTGCTCAAAGTAGTTTTTCCCCACCTAAAGCAAAGAAAAGAGTTTCTTCGGATCCCTCCAAAAGAGAGACATCCTTTGGATGTGCCACCCACTCCTGACCAGCATCTGTTGTTGTCCCCTATACCCATTACACAGGTAAGACTACATTTGTAGGAGCTTTAAATCTCCTTCCCCTGCATATTAATTGTCATCTCTTTGAATAAACACACAAACCTGGAGGTGTGTAAATATTTACAGGGCACGCCCAAGGAGGGTCAGAAACCAATATATCACCTGAAGGAAGAATACATGCTTAGTGACCATAAAGACCTGATCACACATTTGCCCTGAGCAATTACAGTTAAGTAACTGCAATACGAGCACGTATTTAAGTACTTATGCAAGGAAAAGGGGCTGATGACCTCGATTATATTTGCATTGTGTTTCCTGTTGTTAGCACTTCCTTGGCAGAATTACTGCAATACATCTTGGACTCCAATTTCATTTGCCAGCTCCACGAGACTGCAGCCAGCCTTTGGAAAGGTCCGAAAATGCTTAGAAGTTGAGCTGTATTTCTTCTTCTACAGCTCTTCTGTCCTGTCTCAGCAGCTGCTCATGTCTCCATACTGCCTCGTCAAGGAGATCAGCAGAAGCAAATTTGCCCCAAAGCTCCTCTGAAACTCAGGCATCATCCTCAGCAGATGGACAACCACAGCTTCAACTGGCTGGCTCATGACCTGCTCTATCGAATGGCTACACTGAAACAATGCTTTTCAGAATAGCTTGATTGCTGTTATTTAACAAAAAAGGGGGGCTTGTAACTTTCTGTTGCAAGCAAAGCTGCAAAAATTTCATAGCTGTAGCTTGGGGGAGGCAACATTTTGTATTTTGCAGACAACTATAAATCTAGCAATTTGCATATGATTTTTCACCTGAGGACTCCATGCAGGTACACACCCAAAAAAAGTTAAATGTCATACGGTGAAAGACTAAGAAGTTGTCAAATGCTGTAATTAGGGTGTTTGTTTTCTCATGCCTAAACCTGGAGAGAAGGATCCCAGTTATGTACTATTTCCATGCTATTTTGCCTGCTTCATTCAGTACACAGGATGCCTAGGCTGGGAATGGCAAGGTGGTCTGCAGATGGTGTGCTCAGCCTCTTTGTAGTTCATTTCCAATGCAGCAGTTCATCCAGTTCTGCCTGGAGACCATTCTTCATGGGTTTGGGTTGCCTTCACAGAGCTATGCCCTCGTGCACAGTGGACAGAGTAGGGGATTCCATGGGTCCCTCCAAAAGCCCTTTGTGTGATTCTCTGTTCCCTGCCACCAAGCTAAGGTTTGACTTGCTTTAATTTGAATGAAAAGCTAAAAAAAATTCAAGTGTTGTTATGGTTGGTTGGGGAACCCATTTGGACAGCGCTACATTCTGCATCCAAAGATCAGGGTGACTCAAACTAGGAGGGAAGAAACATTGATCTTCCCAGCTCCAACTCTGCTTCACGAGCAGACCACATCCCTTGTCACTCCACAGTGCATCCCCTTTCCCAGCATGGGAACAACCGCTTAGAGAACTCTGTCCTGAAGCATGCTTCCAGCCTCAGGGGAAATTAATATTCCCAGTTTTCTCATTAATGCAAAATGTTCTTCTCCTACCAGCTCCACCAGAGCAGCACATGGTGCCATCTCTCAGAGGGCCAGCTGCAATACGGAAATCTCCAGATGCCAGGAGATAAGAACAGCTGGACCTGCTCAGAACATCACCAGTGTACAGTACCAGTGTCAACCAGTGTCACTGTACACCCACAGATGCCAGAAGGAGATGCAGAAAAACCCAGAGCAGGCTGCTGTGGAATAAGCTTCCTTAAGTCCTGGAACGTGGAATTTTATATCTTTGGTAACTGCTTTTTTCTGTGTAACATAACTGGAGAACTTGGTTGCAGCAATATCTTGGGGCAATGAATTCCCTAAGCTGTGTATGAATTGCTCACAAATGTGTCTTTTTATCAGTTTCAGTTCTGTTGCCTTTCAAGATTATTCAGTGTCCCTTTGAATGAGACACTGTTGTAATTGTCTAAAAAATAAATTCGATTGCCTGTTTGACCTTCTTTATGCCGTTTATTACAGTCATTTCATTTCCTATTCATTCTCTCCTGGGAAAAAAACAGAGAAAATATCACCACTCTAGCCACACTTGGAAGTATTTGTATTGCCTGTCTCTCTAAGCCTTTGTTGTTTCCTTGTTTCGTTTTGGATGTGGCACAACCAGAACATCACACTGGCTTCAAGGCAGGAGCCCACACTCAGCAATGGCAATAGCAGCTTTGTCAGCATTTATGGCTTTTTTTTTTTTTTTTTTAAACAAGTCATAGTTTCTTGCTCCATTTTGTCATCAGTAAAGGAATAGAGAATAAAGCAGAGAGCATTGCAGTGATCCTGTACCGGTTCTGCATTGTAAGTGATGGTGCAGATCTGCTCCTATTTCACGAGGTCCCACAGAAGATCTGGAAAAGATACAGAGAAAGGTAACACTGTCATGGAAATATTCTGGGAAGGCTTCTGCTCAGAAAATGATTACACAGATGATCTTCAAAATTAGTTAGTGGTCTGCTGAGTCATGAAGACTTGGTCAGAAGAGAATGAATAGATCAATGAGCCTTCCTTCTCCAGTGCCAGAGCTTGGGTGTAGGCACCGGAGCTGGGGATCAGCAGGCTCAGCACAGCTACAAGACACCAGCTTTCCCTCCCTCCACAGGCATTACCTTGCACTTGCTGATCGCAACATCGTTCACCAGGGTGGTGTCCAGTTTCCCTGTTCTGTTGGATCTTCTGAAGGTCAGCAATGTCCAGAGCTGATTGTCCTACTTAACTATGGGATACCTGCAAAGTCAAATACTGACAAAGAACAGTCCTGCTCCAGCATCTTACTCTCTACTGAGTGTTAATCAGTTCTTCCAATCTTGAAATCCATTTCTAAACAACAGTAGATCTTTATCCACCCATCCATCCATCCATCCATCCATCCCCGTAGGATATCTTAGCCACCCATTTGACTCATGGCTTGATATACTTAAAGACTTCTGTTTGGAGATGCCTCATTTTCTTTCATGCTAACTGGTTTCCCTTGTATTTTTCAAAAGGTGTTGCTTGGTCCTGCTTTTAGATGCTATTTTGACCTATCTGTTAGCACCAAATTCAGCCTTGCTGGGTAGCCATTCTCAGCAGCACCCTTTGAGTAGTTTAAAGCTCAATATGACTGTGCCCACGCTTCCATACAGACAACCATGTGTCCCAGTAGCCCTGCTGCTGAGTTCTGCCACGTTCATCCCAGCTGCATGCACAAAGACTTACTACCATTTGTGTTATAAACGTTGTACTGAGCACAACTGTGTTACCATCGCTGTGGTTTACTGAGTCACTCATAAGCTATTTCCAAAGCTGGCCCTGTTCTCTTGGTTTGCTATTTTCCACCCAGATACAATATTTCTTCCTGGTCTTGGATGGGTTTGTAATGAATGGTATGAAATAGCAATGAATAACCAGGCTTCTGCAGGGGAGATATGGGATGGGACGCAGTCCAGGACCTGCCAAAGTGCTTCCCCGATTATTCGAAGGGGTCACTGTTCAATGACAGGCACAAAGCCCTTCCTCTACGCTGGATGCATTCTCCCTGCAGTGCTGGGAGCTTTTGCCAGCCTGAGAAATGAGAGACTGGGACTCAAAAGAAGTAATCTTTTAAAACATAAATGGCCAAGCTGATTTACTTCCAAATACACAACAACAAAAAAATTGCTGTTGGGCAGGGACCTCGTTTGCCAAGTTTCAACAGAACAAAATTTTACAGCAAAGTTATAACCACTTTAAATACCATTGTTTGTTCATAATGGAAAAGCTGGCAGACTGTTAGCTAAGACTGCTCTTCCAAGTGATGCTTTGCCATGATGCATACACTACATATGTGATAAGTTGAAGATCCATGTGATACACTGTGGATTCATGTGATAAACCACATAAAACAATCCTTAGCCACTTCCCCCATGATTTTCCCAGCTAAACTCAAATGTAGTACTGATGAGTGAGTGCCTAGAGGCCTAATATTAGCAATAACAGAGTGACATTTCAATGTGTATTACTACTTGCTCCTCCTTAGAGGTGCTGGAGATGTAGACTAACGGAACCAGGTTTGCAGAAGAGAGCATAGATTTAGGTCTCTGTGTTAAATGACCCTTCTGAGGTGTCTGGAAAGCGTGACATTTGGCCACTGTTTTCTGAAAAATCCCTTTTAGGGATTTCACTTGGGGACCCCAGAACAAAGCCAACCCCAAACAATCTCTTCAGCAAATCTTGGCCAGAACAATAAAAATGCAGCAGGGCATGGGAAGCAGAAAAAAAGAAATCTGATGATGTTTTCATGGACTAGCTTCAGTCCTCTTTTACATTGTTCCTCTGCTGTGTTTTACATGACCCTCTCACAAGCTAAGCCATACACCAGCTTTGTAATGGGGACCTGGGCCTGTGAGCAGTTTGGATGGAGTCCCCCATACCATCCAAGCAAGAACAGAGTGAGGTAGGGCTCCAAGCGTGGCCCCAAAGCATGATGAAGCTGATGAAAAAAAGCTACCGGTCCATTTCTGCTCCCCAGGACCCAAGCCTGGCGGGGTTGCAGCATGGCAGCATGTGCATGTTTCAGAGATGCTGCTGGGGTGCAGCCTCTGACGGCCTCATTCTGGAAGTTCAGAGGGAAGCTGCGAAAGCTGTTGCAAGCCTTGTGCTTAGTTTGCATTCATTTCCTTCCCAAACTCTCATTACCCGAAAGAGAGAGAGAGAGAGAGTGAGTGCATTCAAGTGGAAATGGTTGGAGTGCACTTAGAGGAATTTAGCCAAAAGGAAAAGGATAGATGATGGTGGCTTTTTTAATTTTTTTTATTCTCTCCAAAAAAAAAAATCCTCCAGAACTTAAAACTGTTTTAATCAGCTGAAAAACATACGTGGGCTTTACAGCTCTGAGACAGCTTGCACAGGCTCTGATAAATGCCTATCGCTCATTTGCATACGCTAACAGCTACACTTTAATCAGCCTCCTAATCCCTGATGATATTAATGAATTTTTTTTATGCTCTCTCTCTCTCTCTTCTCCCCCCCCCCCCGTTTTTTTTTTTTTTAGTATCATGTTTGCTAATTCAAAACCGATCAGCGGCTTCTGTGTGCCTTTTTTTATGCAGGAAATAATGGGTGAGCTTGGTACTCCTGTTATCCTGCTCTCACAAATAATTAAGACTACAAAGGGTACAAATCAGTCTGAATGCACGGCACAAAGGCTCAAGCTATGCAAAGGTCTTTTTCTCTCTCTCTCTCTTCTCTCTCTCTTTCTCTCTTTTCATTTATTCTCTTCTTCTGACAAGAGGTGGCTTAGAAAGATACTTAGCAAAGCAATGAACTGGTCACTCCCAAAAAGCAAGAATTTCCCAGCCATTTTAAATGCTCGTGACACACATATGGACTTTTTTTTTTTTTTTTTTTTAAATGTTTGCTTGCTCCATTATTTGGTGCATCGTTCTTTTGGGGAAGGAGGCTGCCTGCTGGAGAAATCTTCCACTGAAATGTTTTACCTTTGTTTTGGTGGTTCTGCTTTTCTCCTCAGGGGGGCTTGGCATGGGAGGATGCCACAAATTTTGAGGGTGGGAGCCGTGGAAAGGTCTTTCTTGCATACGTAGTCACAGGGAAAATGAACAGTGGAACAAATGCATCCATTTGGTGTGAAAAAACTGGCTGCATGAGCCCAAATGCAGGAGAATTTATGCAGCTTCAGAGTGGATCAGAGGCTCTAGGTGCATTCTGGTGTTAACCCAGGCTCCAGACTACCCCGAGACCTCATGTGAACTCCCAGACCATTAGGCAATTTCCTCCTGCTCTGGCCAAGGTCAACTGCTAGGTCCAGCTGCTTCAGTCATGCAGACCCTTCCCTTCTGTCCACCCTTTGGTGCAGCCATGAAACTTCAAGGTGGAGTTTGTGTGAGACCCACCGCAAGTTACCTCTACAACTCCACCAGAGCAACTGACATCCAAGAGATCCTCCATTTGGAACACCTTCTCACCTTGCAATTAAATCAGGTATAAAACTAGTATTTCTGAATCTGTCTAGATTTTGCAGAGAGCATGAAACACATTGATTGCTCCACAGACCAACAGGCAGCCAATGAAAGTGCTACAGACTGTGATCAATTTGTGTAGAAATGGATTGATGGACATACAGAGACCAACATGGTGGACCAGCCAAGGAAGACTCTCAGAAATATGCTTTCTCAATGAGTTTGGTGACAAAGAGAGGGACTCGGGTCATGCCACCGGCCATAACATTGAGAACTACTACTATAGTTCCATAAAAATTACGCACCATATGAAGTCACACTGACACTGAAAGATAAAACAATAGCTGAACCTAAGTGGGTGACAAAACAAGACATACCGAGTACATACGAAAACTAAACCAACTTGGTCAACAGAAAATAGTCACTTTCATTAAAACAAGCGAAATAAGGATTTGAATAAGTAAAAAAAACCTCAGTGCAACATCTAAAGGAAGACTGCAGGCATGACTGTAGTGTGCAAGTCTAGACTTCCTAACATGAAAATCCTCTTGAATTTGGAAGCTGGGTAAGGTTGGTGGAAAAGATGCATACTTTTGCTCAAAAATTCTTTTAGGAGATGCAAGCAAACATCTCTGTAGGGTAGTGTCACCACTAACATATTGTGCCCAGATCTCAGAGGATTAAGGTGAGGCTGAAACACCAGCACATGATCTGATGTTTAGGATGACCATGAGCATTGAGAACACAAAAATGCTTATGTTCTCCGGTAGCATTTTTGCAGTTAGACAGATGAGGGCAGATGAATTAAGGTAGGCAGAAGTATGCAATAGCAAAGGAGCTTGGCAGCTCCTGGAAAAGCTCAGACCATCTTTGAAAACCTCTAACCAGGAGGCTTTTGGGGAATTCATGAGAACATCAGTACTGGTTTTCCTGCTAATAATACTGGTATTGCAGCAATGACAGAAGGTTACTCACCTTTTGTGTAAGCCTTGGTACAAACACTGAACATAATGATCTCTCCCTGAAAAGAGGTCCAGGTAAACTAGTATCTTTTTTCCTTACAGTAAAGGGGCACTGCTGAATGTTCCTTGCAGATAGTTCAGAACATCTCAATGATAACTGAAAATAGAATAAGGTTTGGTGTAAAGAGAAACTGTCAGAGAAGCATCAACACCGGAACATTCTGATGTTAACAGGGAGCTTAAGACCCAAGATGATGCAAGGTCATTTTGATCATGGCTGTCTTGCAAGATGATATCTGAGCCACTGGCTAAAACATACCAAAAGCTATGCTCACACTCCAAATGGAATACTGGCAATTGTTTTAGATCATGAGTATTTTCATGAATATGTTTATGGGAAGAATTCAATCAAGGTAGAAAGAGACCATAAAGCACTAGGAGCCATAGAGCAAAATCCATTGTACAATGAGCCACCTGGACTTCAGAAAAATGTAATGAAATTGCAAAAGTACTCATTAAATGTGAAATACAGGCCCAGTAAGGAGCTTAGCAGATATGCTTTCAAGAACACCTATAAATAATGAAAGCAATGAACTGCAGGAAGAGGAGTTTGAAGTAAATATGAGTCAAGTACTACCCATGTCTGAAATGAAATTGGACAAGTTCAAACAAGTAACACAAAATGACCCAAGTTGACAACAGTTTGGGGAAAGTAATTCTACATGGATGACCAAAGAAAATATCAAGCCAGTGCTGAGCATAAAAACTTATTGGGATTAGAGAGATGAAATTGCTGCAGTTGATGGGATTGTGCACAAAGAACATCCTGTCATAATACAATATCAGCATGAGGTCAGAAATGCTAAGTGTTTTTCAGAGACAGAAACCTATAGGGTACTGTGGAAAGAAAAGAGCTGTGAGGACCCCACGTCTGAATGCCACCATCAAAAGGAAATCTGATGTCTTCCATATAGACAGGAGCCAGGTTAATGCAAAAGGCTTTCTGACATAACCTGAGAATGTGATTAGAGTGGATCCACATTTGGTCTAGATCTCCATGATGGTAAATATGAAGTCTCAGCTAAGATCCTCAAGTCCATCTTCAGCTGGCATGTAACTGACCAAGAAACACATTGCAGATCTCCATTTTCTGCTTTTGGGATTGCAGATGACTCAAAGTGAGGCACAAAAGGTGTTCATTGACATCAGTGGGAGCAAGACAGTGCTCTCAAGTTCCCAAAAGATATTAAGGATCTCCTTATTGTGAGTAGATGTTTTCAGTCCAAGTAAACTCAGTGGAGAAGAGGAATTGTGCCCAAATAAGGACAAAGAACTAAAAGGAAGCCCCAAATTTCCATCATGTGGGAATGAGACATTAAATGCACCACCTTATTGTCTGTGTATTTCTGGATTTACTTCCATACATTACTAAGGACATTCAGCCCATGCTTTCAGAGCTGCTCTGCACGTGAAAAGGAATCCTGAAGGCTATAGGGACCTCTTACAGTTGTCACCTTCGTTTGAAAATCTAGCCCTTTCACGACTCCTGTAGATGTTCCCACTGTTGACAGATTTACTCTGGTGTCAAAATTAATTGGAGTCAAGAAGAGTTATTCACCGAACAAACTGAATCTATGGAGAGGGTCAAGTGTCTTTCATGTTCCATCATCCAGTAAAAAAAAACAAAAATAAAAAAAAATTCATGATCCCATCACTACCCCCTGGGAAATAGCAGATGATAATGGCACACCACAGAGCACTACGCTACTCTTGTAAGCTAGTGTTATGTTTCTACATGGGCAGGACGTGAAGGCCAGCAACCTCCCCACATCCAAATCAGCTTTGTAAACCCTTGTTAAATTTTTTTTTGATTGTTGATACACTTTGTCATATCCATGCATTCACAAAAAGATCAATTTGTTCATTCACAGTAGTAGAGAATGGTGAACATGAGCTGACAATGTGTGTTCAGCTCTGGGCACACTGTTTTTAGAAAGATATTGACAAAATGGAGAGAGTTCAGAGAAGAGTGACAAAAATGATTTGTGCCTGGAGGACTGATCCATGAAGAGCAAAATCTATACAATTTGGTTTAGTGATGGTTGCAGAAGGCTGGAAACATACATTATAAATATTTGAAAAATGGGTTTAGAAAAGAAGGAAGAACAAAGTTTTGGTTTGGATGCAGCTCAAGTAGAAAGAAACAAGGCTGTTTTTCAAGGAAAGTGTCGTAGCACTGAATCATCTGGAAAAGCCTCGTAAGAGAAAGAAAAGATTCGTGCCTTAGGAACTTAATCCTTAAAAGACTGGAAAATACAGTAATGAAGACAATACTGACCTTGATAGGAGGATGAGCCATTTCCAATTTTCTTGCTTCATTTTGGTGATCCAACCACCAGAAAAGAATCAACATCTGAAATGCCGCAAGGTAGGAGTAAGGCACAATTATTAGCTGCTAATTACCACAAGGGACGAGGTCAAGTTAAATGATTGCCATTTGTGCCTTCCACCCGCAAAACCTCTTTGCCCCTGTCCCAAGATTGCAGCAG